>NW_027530976.1:829141-838808 GCF_008692635.1 Crocuta crocuta
CAGCCAGGCGCGCGGACGCCCGGTGTCTGCGCGCGCGGCTTTTTCTGGGCCCAAGCCGCCCGGGAGCTACAATGACGGCAGGCGCGCCGCCACTCTGAAGTCCAGCTGGCCAGGAGCCAGCACAAAGCAGCAGTCTGTGCACTCAGCCCCTCTGGGACCAGTTGGGCGAGGGGACCTGGCGTGCAGGTATTTGGCAAGTACGGTCTTTCTATGCCCCGAGTGGAGGTTTTTCCCCCAAGAGCGGAGGTTTTTCTGTTTCGGACTCTCCCCTTTTCCCCTCACTCCCCTCAGAGGGGGATTGACTCCGACCCTGNCCCCCCGCATACTATTATACTTAATTTATTTTAAAGCTTACATCACTGTTAGCATATATTGCAACAGTGATTTCAGGAGTAGATTCCAGTGATCCATCCTTTATGTATAACACCCAGTGCTCATCGCAACAAGTGTCTTCCTTAATGCCTCTTTCCCACTTATCCCATCCCCCCATCCACAACTCCTCCAGCAACCCTCTGTTCTTTCTATTTAAGAGTCTCTTAGGTTTTGTCCCCCTCTCTGTTTTTATACGATTTTTGCTTCTTTTCTCTTATGGTCATCTGTTTTGTGTCTTAAATTCCTCATATGAGTGAAGTTATATGATATTTGTCCTTCTCTGATTGGCTAATTTTGCTTGGTGTAATACCCTCCAATTCCATCCACGTAGTTGCAGATAGCAAGATTTCATTCTTTTTGATTGCTGAGCAATACTCCATTGTGTATATATACCACCTCTTCTTTATCTATTCATCCATTGATGAACATTTGGGCTCTTTCCATACTTTGGCTATTGTCCATAGTGCTACTTAAATAAATTTGAATTTTAAAACATTAATTGCAGATTGGATATGTCAAATACATTAAAGATATAAATTGATGGGCAAAATTTAAGGAATACCTCTGATCCCCTCAGTTCTTCTTGTCTATGGCCATCTATTTCCTAAAGAACTAGAATCCATTTTTGAATATTGAGTAAGGGAAGCAGCCTGAGGGATAGTGAGAATTGATTTGGGTTACCATGTGACAATGCTGTCCAGCAATGGTCACATCCAGCCAATGATTATAGTAAATCCCAACCTATGGCCCCACAAGTTGCATAGTGCTATGATCCTGGCCCTGGCTGGTTTTTTCCCATCACTGGCCTCTGAAGGGCTTTGGGCCACTGCCAATTTTATAAGCTGTTCCTTTTACCTGTTGTTAATGTCGTTGCATCTGAAAGCTTCCAATCTATCCCCTTACCTCTTCATGGGGAAGCAAGAGTTGGTTTGTGCATCTTTAAATCAGGAACTCTGTCGTAACCTAAGCTCCTATTTTAGAGAAGGTACACTTTAGTCTGTTAGAAAGTTATGCATATTGTTTTAATTGAGTTGTGATAAAGCTTTCCCACATACTGCATACATCTTAGAAACCTGAGAATGTTGGGGCGCCTGGGTGGCTCAGTCAGTTGGGCGTCTGACTTTGGCTCAGGTCATGATCTCACGGTTCATGGGTTCGAACCCCCTGTCGGGCTCTGTGCTGACAGCCAGCTCAGAGCCTGGAGCCTGTTTCGGATTCTGTCTCTCTCTCTCTCTCTCTCTGACCCTCCTCTGCTCATACTCTCTGTCTCTTTCTCTCTCTCTCTTTCAGAAATAAATAAAACATTAAAAAAAAAAACCCTGAGAATGTTCTGAGTGGATCTGCTGATGTCTACAATTCTGTCATTGGAGATTTTCAATTTCAGACTTCATTTCTTACTTAGATAACCAAATCTTGAGGTGTGGTAATGTTCTATTGATAAAACCTATAAACACTGCAAAGAAGTTTTTTTTTTTTTAATATAAAGTGTTGGAATGGTAAGTGAAGGTTAAATATAGAATCCAAATATAGAAGTATTTTAAATATCAAGTGTTGCAAGGTTGGCAAGGGCTTGGTGGCCTGTTTGTGTGATGGGTACTTGGTCTATTAAACTACAGGTTTCCCCTCAGTATCCAAAAGAAGAGGGCTTCTTTGCTTTATGCCCTTGCAGTTTATCAGCTGTAAGGGCGTAAGGCAAATAACCAGTTACCATTAATTTATATGGAAAATTTTTTGAGCACTTCCAAACCCCCAAAACAACCTCTCTCAGGCATTTCTGATAGGACACATTTTGCTAACAGATGCACAAAATAAATGGAGATAAAGCACAGCTGCTCACACGGTTCAAAACCATGGTGGCTTAATGCTGAAATCCCGTGCGATCCCGGGGAACGAGCTTGGTTGGGGCCTCTCTGCTGCTCAGGGTGTGTGATACCTCTGTAATGCCTTGCTATAAAACTGACACTATGCACTGTTTTTGCTTTTTGTCTTTTTTGGTAAAAGGGAATATCCTCTCTGGATATCTTTTGGGTAGTGAAAATAGGTAGTGAGGTAGACTTTTTGTAAAATCGAAGTCATGTATTCAGATCTTCAAAAAGTGATGGGTACCTGTATATGGAATGACTTGTAGTGCACTCTCCGTTCCGCACAGTAGGAGCGTGTTTTTTCCCATCTCCTCCCTTTAGATATGACTCATTGGGGGAAAAACAATCCTGCATCAGATTGCAGGAGCTAATATAAGACCTTTTGTCATAATGATCAGGTCCACTTGCTAGGGCCTCATGGTGTCTTTGAGTCCAGTGAATTTTTATACAGAATTGCTTATGTATGTATACGTGTGAGTTTTGTGGAAAGGGGTCCATAAACGGCAGTAGGTTTAAAGATTTTCCTGATCACCAGAAGGTCAAGAACTACTAGAAATTATGGAAAATTTGTAAACAGAAGATGTAGGGAAAGAAAGGGAATAAATATATTGTTCCTTATAAACTATACAGTCTTAAAAATAAAGTAGATTTTAAGTTAATCATTAAATTTTTCTTGATATTTTTAACCTCACTTTCTTTTAAGCAAAACCACCATCTAACAAGTACATGTCTCTTAAACACAGCATTTATCCACTGTCTTCTAAAACATGAATATTTTACAAAAATTATTGTGATAAAATATACATAACATAAAATTTACCACTTTAACCATTTTAAATGTATAGGTATTGTTGTGTAATCATAACCTGTGGGAGCCCGACAGTGACCACAAGAAAGCGTGGTTAGGGACGCGGGGATGTGCCTGCACACGGGGCTCCCTGCCTGGGCAAAGCATGCCTGCAAACAGGATGCTCTGCCAGGAGGCCTGCACACAATATCCAAGTTTAATGGTCCGCTCGCAAACGAGGGAACATGCCCTCCTTAGAAGTAAGGAGAAGGCTGGAATTGTGGGCGGGCCTCTTAGTAAACATGTTGTGGTCGCTTCCTTCCTTTGCTCCCCCCTGTCCTTGAAATGTGTTTGGCTACTTGCCCTTAATTGGTAAAGGAATGCATCTTGTAGATTTCAGTTTGTATCCAGTTACCGGGGTATAAAATAAACCGCAAGAGGGGCTTGCGTAGAATTGTTCCTCCGGCCGGAGTTGTGTGTCTGTCTTTTGTGTGTGTCTTGTCCTTTGTGTCATTTCTTCCGCAACAATAACCACCATCCATATCCAGAACTTTTTCATTATCTCAAACTGAAACTCTGTATTCAGTCAGTACAACCTCTCCATTCTTTCTTTAGTCCCCGTCCTGTTAACCTCTTTCCTACTCACTGTCTCTATGAATTTGACTGCTCTAGCCAGCTCATATAAATGAAATCATGCAATATTTGTCCTTTTGTGTCTGGCTAAATCATAATAAACTTCATTACATTCAATAGGGTCCGTGACGACATGAATTATTCTTGACTGTCAACATAATTTAATTCATATGTTTTTAGTACATTCACTGTGTCTCTTGTAAATTGTGAGAGTTCAAGAGCAAAATGGCATAGATGTTGAGGAAGTCTTTGCATTCAGACATACATGAGTTCTAATCCCAACAATTCCACTAATTAGTTGTTCCCAACAATTCCACTAACTAGTTGGACTCAGTTACCTTTTATTAAAGTTGAGGGACAAAAATGGATTAAATCAGATATTGGTTTGAGAATTGAAGGAGGTAATAGTTCCATCTATTCCATAAATATTTTTAAGTGACTATATTATTATAGACAGACAATACCTTAGGTATTGGGTGGCTTTGGTGAATAATAAAGAAAAAGCCTATGGCTTTAGGGAGTTTATAGTGCCTGGCACATAGTAAATTGTCAATAAATGTTAGTTGTAATTATTACTATTCCCCAGTATTTGTTCCCTAGCTAAAAAAAACAAAACTACTTTATCATATTCACCTATATGTTTAAGATTTTCAAGCGTTTTATCCTGTCCTTAAATATAGTACACAAGCCAGACTGTTATAATTGTCTTTTAAACCAGACTAGAACTTTCTATAACAGCAAATACTGCTGAGTGACAATATTGAACAATAAAGTGGCAAAAGAGCACAGGGTGAGTCCCTTTACTGAGAGGTTCTGAAAAACAAAAACATAATAATCAAGTGTTTGGGTGACCCAGAGAAGCTTCATTCCACTTAGAAGTGTTGGAAATTCTTTGACAAATTGGTTTATATTTGAGAACTTGAATGAGTCTAAGATAGCCTTCATCTTCTTCTAGAAAAGGACAAATATGAAATAAGACCACTATTATTTCTTTAGGTCTTACTGAGATTTCTTTTTTGCAAGGGGATGTGAGTTTTCTATAATAACATCATGCCTCGCATTGGATCACTAGATAGTTATAGGATAATCTAGGGCTGAGGGAGAGATTTTTATGACAAGCTTTATAATAGACTTTCAGTGTTTTTCAGGAAGAAAATCCCACTGAGGATAGAAAGTTTGTATTTTTCTTTTGACTATAACACATCACAATAAAGATGATATTCTGCTGATATTTAAGATTCATGTTTTCTGCAGAAGAACTTTAAGTGTTTTATTCTATATGACAGTGATACTGTCTATGAATGCTAAGTCAGAGGGTAAGCTGACATTTAAGTAATATTTACACAAATAGGAAAAAATTCAAGCCTCTGATCCAGAAAATAACTAGTAAATATTATTTTTAACGTTTTTATTAAATTCCAGTTAGTTAATATACAGTGTAATATTAGCTTCAGATGTACAATATAGTGATTTTAATACTTCCATACATCACCCAGGGCTCATTACAAGTGCACTCCTTAATCCCCATCACCTGTTACACCATCACCCCACCCACCTCGCTTTTGGTAATTGTTAGCTTATTCTCTATAATTAAGAGTCTGTTTCTTGGTTTGCCTCTTTGTTTTTTCCCCTTTGCTCATTTGTTTTGTTTCTTAAATTCCACCTATGAGTGAAATCATATGGTATTTATATTTCTCTGACTTATTTTGCTTAGCATAATACTCTGTCGCTCTATCCATATCCTTGCAAATGGCAAGATTTTTTTTTTATGGTCGAGTAATATTCCATTCTCTGTGTGTGTATGTATATATACATGTATACTATATATACATACACATACACATGTATCACTATATATATATGTATATATATATATATACACATATATATATATATATATTCATTCATGAGTCAGTGGACATTTGGGCAGTTTCCATAATATGGCCACTGTAGATAACACTGCTTTAAAAAGCAGGGAACATGTAACCCTTCTAATTAGTATTTTTGTGTGCTTTGGGTAAATATGTGGTAGTGCGATTGCTGGATTTTTTTATGTTTATCTGTTTTTTGCAGAGAGAGAGCGTGTGTGAGCTGGGGAGAACTATAGAGAGACATGTAGCATGCTCTGCCCTGTCAGTGCAGAGTCCAACATGGGGCTTCCAACTCACAAACCATGAGATCATGACCTGAGCCTAAATAAGGAATTGGTTGCTTAACCAACTGAGGCACCCAGGTGTCCCAGGGTAGTTCTCTTCCTAATGTTTTGAGGAACCTCCATACTGTTTTACATGGTGACTGCATCAGCTGGCATTCCCACCAACAGTGCAAGAGGGTTCCTCTTTCTGCACATCTAACACCAGTTGTGTCTTATGGGGTTCATTTTAGCCAATCTGACAGTTGTGAGGTGGTATCTCATCGGAGTTTTGATTTGCATTTTCCTGATGATAAATGATGTTGAGCATCTTATCCTGTGTCTGTTGGACATCTGTATATCTTCTGAAAAATGTGTATTCATATTCTGCTCATTTAAAAATTTTTTAATGTTGTGTTTAGTTTTGAGAGAGAAAGACAGACAGACAGAGTATGAGTGGGGGAGGGACAGAGAAGGAGGGAGATACAGAATCTGAAGCAAGTTCTAGGCTCTGAGCTGTCAGCACAGTGCCCATGGCAAGGCTTGAATCCATGAACTGTGAGATCATGACCTGAGGCAAAGTCAGATGCTTAATCACCTGAGCCACCCAGACACCCCCCCTTCTTAAGCCCATTTTTAATTGGATTATTCACCTTTTGGGTGTTGAGTTTTATAAGGTTTTATATATTTTGGATACTAACCCTTATCAGTTATGTCATTTGCTAATATCTTCTCCCATTCCATAGGTTGCTTTTTAGTTTTGTTGAGTCTTTCCTTTGCTGTGCAGAAGCTTTTNTATGGTCGAGTAATATTCCATTCTCTGTGTGTGTATGTATATATACATGTATACTATATATACATACACATACACATGTATCACTATATATATATGTATATATATATATATACACATATATATATATATATATTCATTCATGAGTCAGTGGACATTTGGGCAGTTTCCATAATATGGCCACTGTAGATAACACTGCTTTAAAAAGCAGGGAACATGTAACCCTTCTAATTAGTATTTTTGTGTGCTTTGGGTAAATATGTGGTAGTGCGATTGCTGGATTTTTTTATGTTTATCTGTTTTTTGCAGAGAGAGAGCGTGTGTGAGCTGGGGAGAACTATAGAGAGACATGTAGCATGCTCTGCCCTGTCAGTGCAGAGTCCAACATGGGGCTTCCAACTCACAAACCATGAGATCATGACCTGAGCCTAAATAAGGAATTGGTTGCTTAACCAACTGAGGCACCCAGGTGTCCCAGGGTAGTTCTCTTCCTAATGTTTTGAGGAACCTCCATACTGTTTTACATGGTGACTGCATCAGCTGGCATTCCCACCAACAGTGCAAGAGGGTTCCTCTTTCTGCACATCTAACACCAGTTGTGTCTTATGGGGTTCATTTTAGCCAATCTGACAGTTGTGAGGTGGTATCTCATCGGAGTTTTGATTTGCATTTTCCTGATGATAAATGATGTTGAGCATCTTATCCTGTGTCTGTTGGACATCTGTATATCTTCTGAAAAATGTGTATTCATATTCTGCTCATTTAAAAATTTTTTAATGTTGTGTTTAGTTTTGAGAGAGAAAGACAGACAGACAGAGTATGAGTGGGGGAGGGACAGAGAAGGAGGGAGATACAGAATCTGAAGCAAGTTCTAGGCTCTGAGCTGTCAGCACAGTGCCCATGGCAAGGCTTGAATCCATGAACTGTGAGATCATGACCTGAGGCAAAGTCAGATGCTTAATCACCTGAGCCACCCAGACACCCCCCCTTCTTAAGCCCATTTTTAATTGGATTATTCACCTTTTGGGTGTTGAGTTTTATAAGGTTTTATATATTTTGGATACTAACCCTTATCAGTTATGTCATTTGCTAATATCTTCTCCCATTCCATAGGTTGCTTTTTAGTTTTGTTGAGTCTTTCCTTTGCTGTGCAGAAGCTTTTTATTTTGATGGAATCCAAACAGTTCAGTTCTGCTTTTGTTTTCCTTACATTTCTAGAAGAAAGTTGCTACTGCTGATGTCAAAGAGAATTCTGCCTTTGTTCTCTTCTAGGATTTTTATGGTTTCAGGTCTCACATTTAGGTCTTTAATCCATTTTGAATTTATTTTTGTATTTGGTCTAAGAAAGTGGTCCGGTTTCATTCTTTTGCATGTTGCTGCCTAGTTTTCCCAACACATTTGTTGAAGAACAAACGTGTTTTTCCCATTGCATATTCTTTTCTGCTTTGTTGAAGAAACTGGTAATTATTGACCAGTGATTTTTTTCCCCGAGTCTTTTCAGTTTTATGTGATTTTGGCAGTGTTTACAAGATGATTTTACTCTATATTTCCTTATATTTTGATTTGAATTAAAAAATATTTCAGACTAACTATGGATTGCTTAAAATTCACAAACCTAATTCTTTATGAAGGCATTTGTGTTTGCTCTTTGCTATCCATAGTCTGTCCTTCTGTGAGTTAATTTTATGTCCACTTGTCTAGGCCATGGTACCTAGATACTTGGTCAGACACTAGCCTGAATGTTACTATGAAAGTATTTTTTAGATGACATTAACATTGAAATCTGTAGCCTCTCAGTGAACCATATTACTTTCCATAATGTAGGTGAGCCTCATTCAATTACTTGAAGGCCTTAATGAAAAAGAGACAAATCTCCCTAGAGGAAGAGGAAATTTTGACAGCAGAATGTTTTTGGACTTGAAGTGCAACATTAACTCTCCCTTGGTACCCATCCTGCAAGCTGATCCTACAAATTTTGACTTCTCAGCCTCCACAGTTATATGTATCAATTCCTTAACATAAGTCTTCCTCCCTTCCTCTCTTCCCCCTACCAAACATACATACATACATATTGTTATTCCTGTTTTTTTCTGGAGAACCCTGAGTAATATGTTGTGCATGCATGAGTCATTCTTGAAACAGAAATATGCCTAGACTTTTATTTTGGACAATTAACTGGAAACCATGTTTGCTAGGGCTATATCAGACACAGTTCAATATACTTGGAAGGCTGGCTGTACAGAAAAACAAACAAACAAACAAACCTGTGTGTGTGTGTGGGGGGGAGATTAGCAAATAGAGCTATGTTGTCATAATTTTAACTGGTGTTTCTGATTTTACCTATATATTATCTTTTTCCCCCTTCTCCACATTTTTTTCCTATAGGTGACATCTGATACCATAGTAAAATGTACTCTTTAATGTTACTAATATTTTTTTTTGCAATCAGGTAAAAACAGATACTCTTTCAGTTTAATAAGGAAACATCCTAGCAAAAAGTTACTCTCAATATTAAAATTCCAATTATTGTTGAGAGTCTTAAACATGAGGGCGGCTAAGAGGTTACACAGAATTCCGTGGGAGAAGAGAGATTATGAGGACATAAAACAACTTACTACACACACACACACACACACACACACACACACACACACACAGAGATTTTTTTGTTGATCGACAGGACAGCCATCTGAAGGGAGTATAAACTGAATAAGCCAATCCTTACTGTACTTCTGTTATTCAAGATAAAGAGTTTAAAGTATCAATATTAAACCTAAAATAAAGAAATTATGTAAAATCACCCCTTTGGTTCCAGTTAGTTGTGACCAACTAATAACAAGTCCATTTGGTTATAGACTCTGTCACTTATCCCTTTCATGATGAGTGATGCCCTGTTGGTATCCTGCAATCCAAAATATATGCTAGATACCATATGCATAAAGGTGAAGAAAATCATTGTGGGTTTTCAGGGTCTTTAGAAACTTGTGACATCCTCCTCTTAATTGTTCTCCTTTTCATCCATTCCTTTTTTTGGAGTACTAGCTCACTGCAGTAGGGACAATGGATGATATATATATATATATATATAT
>NW_027530976.1:839056-1072118 GCF_008692635.1 Crocuta crocuta
TCACAATGTCAAGCACACATATATGCACACACATAAACACATAGTTGGATGAATTTTCAGTGCAAAATAATGCATAAATCTCCTCAAATTTCTTAGTTTAAAGAATAATCGTTTATTATTTTTCATGTATCTCTGAGCTGCCTGTGGGTTAGTTGGTCTTTGGGCTCAGCTGGATAACTCTGGTGATCTATGCTGGGCTTGACTGGGTGGTTATAAAAAAGCGTTTATATGCTATTCTTACTCCCCAAAAGAGAGCTTGGCATGTTCTCACCAGAGGTACAAGTACAGTAGGATAAATCCAATCACACAGCATTTCATGTCACTTACTGTGTGACATCCACCAGCTTCACATAGGTCAAAGCAATTCATGAAGTTATGAAGGGGTTAAGGGGGATGAACAATGTTGCAAAGTTACAGTTTAGGGTTTGGATGTATAATTCCATTATTGGGAGAGGAAGAGGTGAAAACTTGAAAGACTCTACCGCAAACACAATTAAGAACAAACACAGGTGGTAAGTGTGTGCTTGTGTCTCCAAACTGTATCTATGTCTATGCATTCTCCAGAGTAACTATAAAAAGTAAAAGTTTTGGTCTTTTATTACCTTGAGTATGCTGATAAGCAGAGATGCAAAAATATCTCTCAAGATAAGAACCATTCAGCAACTTTTAAGGAAACTGCAAAGCAGTACACAGTAGTCTATAAAAGGTGGGACAACTTTTATTGGATCCTGTAGTTCAGAGCTATATGGAGTGACCAAAATTGTTCGTATGCCCCTCCTAGAATGTGTTAGGAATTTCCTCGATGTGGAATTGTCAGAGAAAATGCAGATCAAGAGACAGACTCTTCTCACAGCCCTTAATGGAATGTACTAGAGAAAATACACTTTTGATATTCAGTAACTCAGTTTTACACCTTACTTTGTGGACTACACATCTGGCAAGAGCAGCCAGTAGGACACAGGAAAGTAAAGTGCCCATTTTTTTTTTTGTTTTTTTAAAATGTCATCTGAGAGTGAATTTGGATTCCTAAAAGATAAAAAAAAATTGTTTTCTTTTGTATATCATCTTACATGCATTAAAATATTTTGCAAAGTATTTTTACATGTCTGGCTGGTTATTCATATAAGATCATTAATATAGACAAGATATTCGTATTTTCACTGCCAAAGGAAGAGATTCAAGTTCAAGTCAATGAAATTAAGACCTCATATTAAGTCTTTGTAGTAGTTAATGATACATTTGAATGCAAATAAAGGTAGTCTATTCAAAATGGTTTAAACAATAAAACATTAAATGGTGCATGTAAACTGAAGCCAAGAGGTAGATTGAGATAATCCCTGGTTTAATAAGATCTTGACTTTTCTGTGATTGAGATGCGTCTTTCTCCAAATACCGGTTTTATATTTTCACCCTATTCTCAAGATGGCTGCCAGAGGAACGGAGGCTCTATGCCTTCTGATTTAAATTTACTAAGAGTACTCAGCTCTCTGCAGACTGAACCATCCCTTAATAGATCTTGAAGACACTGGACACTACTATGTAGTGATTGGCCAGTGAAATGTAGTGATTACACAAATGGGTCCCTGTTGTCATGAATTGGAGGTTATACCAAATTCCATTTTCATCAAGATTCAGCCCTTGTACTTGAGAAGAGGATACTCACCCACAATTGAGTGAATACTATATGGGAAGGAAATATGGGGATTCTGTTGTGCCCAAATCGCGAATTCCCAGAGACCACCAAGGAGCCGACACCGATGCAAGTACAAAAGGGTCTTTATTACAAGCTCAAGCAGGGGCTCACCCATCTACCTGCGCAGCGGCAGCAAAGCAAAGCCCTGAACAATGGCGAGCAGGGTTTTTACGGGGTAAGGGATGGGGGTGTTACAGTGCACACGTTGTACATATTGCAACATCACACAAGCACCAATCATAATTGTACAATACCCGTAGTAACAGTTTTGACCATTCACTGTCTGTGAGTTGTCCGTTACTTTTGGCGGGACCCAATCATGACCTTTGAGCATCCTTTGAAAATGACCAGTTATGAGGTGAGCTCAAAGGGCCTACGTGGGCTTTAGGCAAGTGGTGAGTGATTGGCTAGTTTGTACAGAGTAACTCCCTGCAGTTCCCATCCCTGACTCAGACCACAAGAATGTTACACATTTCTTTTGATTGGCTGATCCGAGGGTGGTCCGAGGGTGGCTTTAGCTGAAGCTTTTCCTGGAACTGGGGCTACGTGCAGCCGAGGTTGCTCTTAATGAGGACTTAAATTCAGGCTCCTCAATTCAACCAAAGGACAGGTTAAAGAAAGAGATGTAAAGCTAGTAAATAGCAGATATAAGATGAAAATCTGGCCTTGACACACCTTCTTCAATAACCTTTTCGCTCTAAAATAATGTATCTTTTATTGATTAACATGCATTTTGTAATAGATTATCTTTTAAATCTCTATTTCTTTTTATCCATTATGTGAATAGTAAGGTCGAGTACTCTTCTTATTATAAGATGATAACTCTGGTTTTATTTTTATTTCTTGACCATTTGTTGAGATTTTTTTCTATGAAATTCAAGTTAAGGCAAAAGCTTGGCTACTTCTGAGCTACTGTATTTCAGTATTATGAGATACTCTGATATTATTATTTGTCTTTTTTTTCCTATAAAATCTTCATTAAAGTGAACAGACATTTATTTGATTGATTTATGTGGACAAATTCCTTTTTCTCTTAAGTAAGCTCTCCACCCAACATGGAGCTTGAAACTATGACCCCAAGACCAAGAGTGGCATGCTCTAATGACTGACCCAGCCAGCCCCTGGACAAATTCTTTTTTACTTAATAGCAGCTTGATTTGGAAGACATATCAAATGATACATTATAGAGCTATTTCCCCTGAAGATTGCTCTTCCATGTTAGCAAATGCACATTTTGTTGGGGATAAATCACCAAAATGTTTGTGGCTACATATACATTATATATGAAACATTGTTAATGGCTGCCATCTTTGTGCCAACATGATTTTATGCTGGACAGTTTAAGGACAGTTTCCAGTCCAAAGCCTTTGGTCATTTTTCAGAGGCCCCATTAAATTTTCCAGGCTACTTAGAATACCATTTAGTAAATTGCTGCCTCAGGGCAATAGATGATGATTTTATGGTTTAAAAAGTTAATATACTCAAATCGCCTGACTTAACTAAAATGCCTAATTACACACACACCAAACACACACACACACACACACACACACACAACCTTACCATAACTTTAGCCACTAAATCTTACTGCGAGAGAGTAAAAGTTTTGGGAGCTCCCAGGACATATTAGGATAATAATAATTTAGTTTTCAACACTAAAAGGACTCTAGAGACCATGGTATCAACTTTCCTGATCTTAAATAGGAAAAAATGGAGTCACAGAATTTATGTGACTTCTTGATACTCTTATTTCAAAAGGATCTAACTCTCAGAACTCCAAAAATGTGCATACACTGAGGAGTAATTACTTCTTTTCTCCTCTTCCTCCTGATCCTCCTCCAGCTCCTCATCTTTATTCTTTTTTGCAAAAATAAAATGTTCCCAAATTATGTTTCAGGTTGGAAGAATAAGGAACCAGGGGCCAATGATAGCAGTCTAAAACTGATCATTTTTGATCAGCTATGAAAGACTAACAGCATTTCACAGGTCTCAATCTTTTTTTTTAAATCTCTTTTACTTTCCAAAAAAAGGTGGGGTTACTGGACAGGTTTTAGTTCTCAAGGCAAAAAATAAATCCATAAAGAAGTGACTGAGTTGATCTATAATTGGGCTGACCGAGTTTTGATTGAATATTACTTCTTTTCTTACCCATAGCATCAAGTCTTGCTTTCTCTAAGCACTGTCCTTTTCTTTCACAAATTTGACATTTTCTTTTGACCTTAACTTCTTAATGTTCCTTTATTTTCTAAATGCCTCATTTTTCATATGCTCAAAAGTGAAGTCTTTTAAATAAGGACTCCTGTCATGTTGTCGGTTCATAGTGAAATCAGCGCTGTACCCCAGACATCAGGCTTCCCTGTCTGGTTACAGTCACGTTGTATAATAAGATCTGAAACAATAAATTAGTGTTCCAGGAGAATTCCAAAACCCAGTATTTCAGCTGCTTCTGTTATACACACTCCTGTTCTTTTTCACCTACAACATTCTTCCCTATCCTATCACCAAGAACACAAATAAAAATACATAAAACCTTTCTTCTCTGAGTATGTATCTGGCTACGTGCTTGTCTACTCTCTTTATATGCTACATTTCTTAAGAAATAATCAATGTTCAGGGGCGCCTGGGTGGCTTAGTCGTCGGTTAAGCGTCCGACTTTCGCTTAGGTCATGATCTCGCGGTTTGTGGGTTCGAGCCCCGCGTCGGGCTCTGTGCTGACAGCCAGCTCAGAGCCTGGAGCCTGTTTCAAATTCTGTGTCTCCCTCTCTCTCTGACCCTCCCCTGCTCATGCTGTCTCTCTCTCTCTCTCTCTTAGAACTAAAAAAAAAATAATCAATGTTCTCTGCCTTTATTGCAATTCATTTCTTCCCTGCCCTCATTGAGTTAATCATGATCCTTTTTTTTCTCAGATCAAATGGATATACTTTTCTATCCTTAAGTTATTTTGTCTCCCTAAAGTAAATGACCCTTTTCTGAAAACTTTTTCACCTTTAAAAAGAAAACATTTTCTTGGTCTCTCCTTTACCTCTTAGATCAGATTTCTGTAGCTCCCCCCATCCCCTGCCGTGTGTACCCCACTGATTGCTTTCTGTATTTCACAATCTAATTCTTTATATGCTCGACCTTCTCATTGGCTTCAGTCCTACCTATGCAACTATGACTTTCACATAGATGCCTAGACCAGCGGTTCTCAGCCAGGGAGATTTCACCCACACAACACATATTTGGAAACCTGTTCAGTTTTCACAACTGAAGGAATGGGGTGCTAACTGGGATCTAGTGTGTAAGGACTGTGGATGTTCTGAACAATCTGTGGTGCACGAGAAGATCTCCCATAATGAAGGAATGTAGAGGTAGAGTGTTAATAGTGCCAAGGTTCAGAAACCCTCATCTTGACCACACCTTTTCTCAGTTCCTGGCCATATTCAATTGCTTAGCCAGTGTCTCCACAACAAAGATGTTCCACAGACTCTTTGAACTTAACATATCTATCAATACATTTAACATAATCTGTGCCCAGTCAATTTTCCCATAGCACCTGATTTTATATACTGAGCTTCCCTCTCAACTCTTCCAAGTGTGTAACTCATTTCATTGCTGAGAAACTCTTTCTTATTTAATATTATAACTGTAATTTATGTTGATACCTTCTATTAATGATAGCTATAATATCTACTATATGACTTTCCATAAACGTGTAGTCTCTATCTTTGGAGAGGAGGTTCCATTCAAACTCATTGTCAGATGGAGGTCACATAGGTGTATGTTTATATGTGTGACTAGATGGTGAGCTGCTTTGGAAAACTATTGTCTCCTCCATCATTTTACTTTCAATATGTCAATTAGGCAGATCACAATTTCCAGTAATCAGACTAATTTCTGCAGCTCTTCTATGAAGAAGACTTATGAAAAGTTGTTAAATGAGGCCTGTATCACCAGCTTCTTTTGTTGGGAACACACACACACACACACACACACACTGGATATATATACATATGTGGTCTATGTATGTGTCTGTATATATAGAAAGTCTGCCACTAATGGAATGTACATGCAAGATTGGGACCTATAGCTTTAGAATGGTATTTCTTAAGGGATCCTTGACTATATGGAATTAGGATCTTGGCATATTATCAGAGAGTCTACATTTTTAAGCAAGACAAGGTCATTTTATATGAGTTCATGTTAGAGAAGCAATCCCTTTACCAAGGTCCAGGCCAGTCACAAAAGAGCCTATAACCATCTCACTACTTGGCTACTGCCCTGTTGTATCTATGAAGAGCTGCCATGCCCCCTCAGTCAGCAGAGCAGGGCTGTTGGCAGATGGGCAGCAGATACCTAATTTGTCGACTTTCAGACTACCAGTTTGGAGAGTGGGCTTCTGTTCTGAATGTTTTTCTTAGATCATACTGAGAATCTTTTGGCATTGCCCAGACTCACATCCTCTGGTTGCTAATAATAGTGCTTTTGCTGTNTGGATATATACACATATGTGGTCTATGTATGTGTCTGTATATATAGAAAGTCTGCCACTAATGGAATGTACATGCAAGATTGGGACCTATAGCTTTAGAATGGTATTTCTTAAGGGATCCTTGACTATATGGAATTAGGATCTTGGCATATTATCAGAGAGTCTACATTTTTAAGCAAGACAAGGTCATTTTATATGAGTTCATGTTAGAGAAGCAATCCCTTTACCAAGGTCCAGGCCAGTCACAAAAGAGCCTATAACCATCTCACTACTTGGCTACTGCCCTGTTGTATCTATGAAGAGCTGCCATGCCCCCTCAGTCAGCAGAGCAGGGCTGTTGGCAGATGGGCAGCAGATACCTAATTTGTCGACTTTCAGACTACCAGTTTGGAGAGTGGGCTTCTGTTCTGAATGTTTTTCTTAGATCATACTGAGAATCTTTTGGCATTGCCCAGACTCACATCCTCTGGTTGCTAATAATAGTGCTTTTGCTGTAGATGGTCACAAAATTGATCAAGTCTCAAAGAACCAATTTTAAGATTTGAAGGTAAAAACTTCCTTATATGTAGAAGGGCATTTTCATTTTTTTTTTTAATCCTTATTTTTGAGAGAGAGCGGGGGAGAGAGAAAGAGGAAAAGAATACAAGTGAACAAACGGGGCAGGGCCAGAGAACGAGGGAGACACAGAATCCGAAGCAGGCTCCAGGCTCTGAGCTGTCAGCACAGAGCCGGATGTGATGCTCGAATTCAGAAACTGCGAGATCATGACCTGAGCTGAAGTGCAATGCTTAACTGACTGGGCCACCCAGGCGCCCCCTTTTTAAAAATGTTTATTTATATTTGAGAGAGAGAGAGGGAGAGAGGGAGGGAGAGGGAGGGTGAGGGAGGGAGGGAGAAAACACAAGTGGGGAAGAGGCAGAGAGAGAGGGAGACCCAGAATCTGAAGCAAGGGACATTTCTGATCTGAAGGCACATCACTTATAAACCTGAGGTGATTTTTTTCTCAGCGCTTTCCCTATCAACATATGTCCCTATATTGAGTCTGTCTATTGGTGCATTTCACTGCTATTTAATTCCTTCATTGTAGCCCTCGGGGCTTCTAGGAACATGTGTGCATCAGTCCATCAGTGCAACATGGTAGGGTGGAAGGGATCCTTGTCCAGGGGGCTGGCTACCTTCTGTTTCAGCTGTGATTGCAATACTACTATTCATACCTCGTCTAAGTCTGCATTTATCCTTCTTATTGTTGCTGTTGTTTTAATGGAGAACGGAGAAGGTTAGCGTAGACTGATACTGAGGGGTTTTTTTTGTTTGTTTGTTTGTTTGTTTGTTTGTTTGTTTATTGGAAGCTTTCTGAGGTCTTATTGATCTGGGGAAAGTATCAAATTATGAGCATGGGAATAGTATGAGGCAATAGCTCTTTTCTGTATCTGACCTGGAGTTTGTTAATTTTATTATACAAACAAACTTTACTACTATATAGAAAATGTTAAATGTTCTTAAAGAAAAATAGATAAAATGTTCTTATGTACAGGTAAAATGAAGAGAGAAAGAACTCACATGAGTATTATGAGCCCAATCTAAACATTTAATTCAGTCTTCAAAACCAGCTTCTGAGAAATGTATTGTTACTCCTATTTACTAATGAAGACACAGAAGTTCAGAAGTAATGAATAGCTTCCTTAAAATAGCTTATTGTAATAGTTGGTGAATTGTTCTTTAAATCCAAGTCTGTTTGGCTCAAAGCTTAATATTTTTTTTCCATTAATATGTATCAGTCTGGGAATATGATAAAGTGAGTTTGACTGAGAATTCGAAGGTATGTAAGGGAACATTTTGACAACAGCAATGTTGGTAAGATGGATAAGGCCAAGCAGTGGTAGACTCTGAATGCCACAATAAGAATTTATATATATATATATATTTTAAATTTTTTATTTATTTCTAGGAGAGAGAGAGAGACAGCGTGAGCAGGGGAGAGTCAGAGAGGGAGGGGGAGACACAGACTCCGAAATTGGCTCCAGGCTCTGAGCTGGCAGTCAGCACAGAGCCCGACGCGGGGCTCGAACCCACGAACCGTGAGACCATGACCTAAGGGAAAGTCGGACGCTTAACCGACTAAGCCACCCAGGCGCCCAGTGAATTTATATTTTTTAGTATTATGAATTTTTGTGTATGTATATGTGTATTATACCTTATTAGTAGTAGAAAATATTGATGAGAAAAGGTCAGCCTGTGTTAATAAAAAATATTTGAAATAAATTGAAAGAAATATATATTTGTGTAGACACATATGCATATATTTTTGTATGCATATATATACATAAGCATTGAATTTTGTCATTAGAAAATGGCAGTTTTGAAGTGGGAAGATGACAATATAAGACGTTCATTACATGAAGATTGTTCAGGCTACACCATGGGATATAGATTTGAGGGATAAATATTTGAGACTGGGGCACCTGTTATGGGACTCTCAAAATAGCTCAAGCAAGAAATAAGGAGTCTAAACCAGGGTAGTAGCCTTGGGAATGGAGAGGAGGGAATGGTGGGGGACATTATGAGCCATAATGGTAGTTCATGTAATCAACTTCTTTGGACAGTTTCCAAATCAGCCTTACTTTAGTGAAACCTCAGAACATTATCCTTAGGCACTTGTATACCTTCTCAATATGAGAACCAGGCTCTTCTGTAGGCACTGAAAGACTATTATTAAACTCATGCAACTTTTTTTTCTTAAATAGTTTATTTTCAAGTTGGTTTCCATATAACATCCAGTGCTCATCCCCACAAGGGCCCTCCTCCATGCCCATCACCCCCTTCCCCTCTCTCCGACCCACATCAGCCCTCAGTTTGTTCTCAGCATTCAAGAGTCTCTCAAGGTTTGCCTCCCTCCCTCTCCCCAACTATTTTCCCCCTTTTCCTCCCCCATGGTCCTCTGTTAAATTCCTCCTAATCTTCCTATATGTGCAAATATATGGTAATCTTTCCTTCTCTGCCTGACTTATTTTGCTCAGCATAACACCCTCAAGTTCCATCCATGTTGCTACACATGGCCAGATTTCATTCTTTCTCATTGCCATGTAGTATCCCATTGTTTAGATGAACCACATTTTCTCGATCCATTCGTCCATTGATGGACACTTAGACTCCTTCCATGATTCGGCTATTGTTGAAAGTGCTGCTATGAACATTGGGGTCCATGTTCCCCTATGCATCAGCACTTCTGTATCCCTTGGGTAAATTCCTAGCAGTGCTATTGCTGGGTCCTAGAGGAGTTCTATTGTTAATTTTTTGAGGAACTTCCACACTGTCTTCCAAAGGGGCTGCACCCGTTTACATTCCCACCAACAGTGTAGGAGAGTGCCCGTTTCTTCACATCCTCACCAGCATCTATAGTCTCCTGATTTGTTCATTTTAGCCACTCTGACCGGCGTGAGGTGGTATCTCAGTGTGGTTTTGAGAGATTTCCCTGCTGATAAGGGACGCTGTAAACTCATCCAACTTATATAAAAAAGTAAAGGTTAAAGAGGCAACTTAATTGGGCCACAAGAGGGCTATCCACTTATGGTCCGAGCTTCCCATTCAAAAGAAAGCACATCCAATGTCAAGGCTGGTAGTACCTTTGGAAATATGAATCTTTGGACAAGGTTATTCTAATTTCACAGATTGGTTGCCACCGCCTGCATTAATGGATATACTGTCTTCTTTTCCCTTCTAGTCCCAGACATATGTGGCCACATTGCACGAAGTGCACAAATTGCCCACTGAAGTCAATGAAACTTATGGCCCCTGCCCACGTGGTGGCTGGATTATTATTATTATCGATCCACTTGGCTGCATCTTGTCACTGTGTCACAGCTGGCTTGTAGTACTAGGGAAGAGCTATTATATATGCAGAATCTTGGAAGCTAAGGGGGAAAGTGAGAAAAAAAACCCACACCATGTTAACCACTCGATACCCTGCTGTGCTTTGGTTTAGGACAGATGCTAGTGAGGAAGTTGAATTCATAGTTTGGCGGGCAGTGCTGGCATCAGAGAAAAAATTTTATTTAAATTTTAATGAACGGTGGATAAGTGTTTTAGATTATGTGAACATTCAATTTATAAGTTAATTTTGGAGTGCCTACCCCAGAAATCACATAATCTGAAATCACTCTAGTAAGAGTTTGGCTGTGACTAAATTCACAGTTAAAGGAGAGACGTTACTCTAAATTTAGTCTCATTTTTGGATCATGAAAATTCTTAGATTGGGTCATACACACCACGGTGCCGAATAGTGCTTAATTAACTTAATGGGCCAAGACTTCATTTTGCATGATCTTTATAGGATTTGTGAAAATATTGGTAGTGGAGACAGCAGGAACCAAAGTCAAGAAGACACCATCAGGTGGCGCTTAAGTACTTTCTTTCTCCACCTGTCACTCAGTCAAATCAGGATCTATAGATGTCCAGAAGCAGCAGAACATTAGACACTCATCTCCATATGGGTAACATTAAACTTCTTAAAACGTATTGGAAATAATATTCTGATCATAGTGATAGGATTTAGTATGTTTAGTGAACCAGACCACATTACACGCACATAAAGGGGACAAATGTTATCAAATATCAGTGATAATATCAACATATTGTTGAGTGCTTACTCCATATAAGGCACAAAGTTTATTAACACATTTCATTATCTCACTTCTCACAATATTAGCTCCTGTGAATTATCTCAATCCTCACAATAGACTTATGAAGTAGGTACTGTCACTTTTGTAGAGAGGAAGTGTAAACTCTGAGAGGTTCATCAAGGTTACTTAATTGGTTAGTCACGGGATGAATATTGTAATCTTGTAATCCAGCTATCCACTCCAAAGATTTAATGCCTAACCAGTGTGTCCATCTGCCTCTGAGATCAGCAGGGAGGCTCAAGTCCAGAGAATTGTTTTGGTTTTGAACAACTGATATCTAAATTTTAGGGGAAATTTTAAAGTTTTAGGTAGCATTTAAGTTGTTTTGAACTTCCCTCCTGGCAAAAGGAGTGACAGAAAGTAGTGGACAAGTACATTCAGTAATAGACACTGAAAGACTGTAATGGTGAATATAATACACTTGGGCTGCCTCTATGAATTAATTTAAAAATGGTTGCATGCCTGGAATTGCTTAGTATGAACTTCCCTATAGAAGAATCTCTGACTTAGCCATTCTTGTTAATAAGATTGTCACTTTTTTTTTCTCTCTAGCTCTGAACAACAGATAACACTGTATAATACTTGTCCCAATAGAGGCTCCAAATCAGCAGAGGATAGAAAATACACACTCTTATTCAGAGGCTCATTGGCTTTGTTTTATAAAAACCTGTTGGGAAAGAGGTTAATCACAAACAGAGATGTAATTCAGCTTGGGGAAGAGTTCTTTCCCCATTCTGACAATAGCCTTAATCTTAATTACTTGATTCACTCCAAGGAGGAGTCAGATTAATGTACCTGTTAGAACACCACCCAGTTTGTCTAATTAATGTAAATTGTAAAATGTTCTGGAGGTGTTGGGAAGCAAAATGTGGTTTCCTCCTATAATTTGAAGACATCCTAATTAGGATGTATTCTTAGAGAACGGGTTCCTTGTGTATCACCTCTAGGACAAACGGGAAGATTTTTCAAGAAAAAAAAACAAAAAGACTTGAGCTGAATCCACATTGGGAATGAATTGCTTTTCTGAACAAAGATATAGGAAATGGTGGAGTCCATGACTGTATGTGTTAGGAGTCACATTAGATAAACTCCTCTGAATTATCTAAGGGTTATAGGACACAGTTAGAAGGGCACCTCAGGCCTTTGAAAATTTTATTCTCATTCTCTGATCATTAGCATAATGCTGTCTTTCCTGTCACCACTACCAACACCACTCCCACTGGCCAACACCAATACTATCATCAATCTAAGTAATTACACACTTGTTTAAAGTGCTTTAAAAGTAAAAATGAAATAAACATTGTCCTTCTCACCTAAGGGTTTAACGTTTAAATACAGAAGATAGGAAGAGGTCTTTATTTTAATGCACATTTTGAGAACATGAGTTTTGTTGGTGTCTAATATAATATTGCATAAAATAGTGCATACAGATATACTGTTGGAAGGGAAAGGAACCTTCTCTTCTAATGCCGTTATTCATTTTTCAAAGCTATATTTATTGAATGTTGTCTATGTACTAAGACACTTTGGTAGGTAGAAAGGACACCAAAATATAAATATATGAAAGGCCCCCAACTTTATTTTCTAGAAGTGTTTGTGAGAAAAGATCCCAGGAAGAGGGAATTTATAAATTAAGGTCAACAGCAGGAGGAAGTTACCTGGGCAAGGGGAAACAATGAGAGGTAAGAGGATAAAGAGATCATCCAGAGGTTGAGAATTAGGCTTGGAGGTTTGGAGTTCAGAGAGAAGAGGGAGGGATGGTAAGAGATGAGTCTGGAAAGGTAAACTGGGGCCAAGTCCTAAAACGATGCCTTTTGCTGTGAGGAGTATAGGCTTTGTCCTGTGAGTAGTAAGAAGATATTAAAGAGTTTAAATAAAACACCTTTGAACTTTAGAAAGATTACTGCAAATATTGCATGGAGAAGGAATGGATTAGAATTAAGAGAAAAGTCAAGGAAATCAGGTGGTGGGATTTTGGTAGTTAGCTGTAGAGATACTAAGATGCTCACTGATATAACAATATTGGAATGACAAAGTTAGATGGTATCAAGATGTATGCCAGAAATAATCTTAGGTCCTTAGTGATTGATACATTGGGGAGGGGGACTATATCATAGGATTCCTTTGAGATCTAATATTTCATTATTTATAAAACAGACTGGTAGTTTGGCATGCACAAGTTGAAAAACAACTAATGTGGCTATCTAAAGATGCTGGTAAGAAGTCTGGGAATTCTAGAAGTGTTTGTTTTAACTAAACTAATAGAAATCATATCAATTGATTTCTGTTTATCTTATCTGAGGATTACTTCTTCGATAACTTCAAAAACGGTGAATTTGCTTACTCAAGATAGAACAAAAATGAGCTTGAAACTTCTAAATGGTTGAACTTCATTTCACGTACTTCACTTGGGGAGATAGTTATTTCTGCTTACTTAGTAGTTCTGTTGGCTTCTATCTTAGACACAGTTCTAACATAATTACTTAGCTGGTTTTCCAGCTTGAAGGAAATTAGAGGCACCATAAGTGAGTAGGATGGTGAGAAGCAGGCATACTGACAGCAGGCACAAGAAGAAATGAGGGCTGATATTGAATCTTTCATGAAGTCTTGGTTGAGCACTTCTTAGGTGCCTGGCGCTGGGGATATCCGCTGTCTGGGAAATCAGGAGTTGGGGATTCAGCTGGCAAAGAAGAAAGAGAAAAACCATATAATACAGGTGCAGAAATTCAAAAGAGCATCACAAATTGGAGTCACTTAGCGTTGTTTATCGTAATTCCGTATTTTACAACCCACACAGTCAACCAGCACTATTCTTAGTGACAAGTCTTTAAGAATAGAATGAGGTATGCTGGATTTCACTTTATAAGGAGAAGGGTGTATAAAATGTTTTCTAAAGCATTGCATTAAAATGGCTGGTCTTTGAATGGGTGAAATAGATGAGGAAAAGTTTCATTTCACCCAAACATTTTATTTAGGTTAGGAGGCATAGCCATGCTAACTTAAGTGGAAAAAATATCAGTGTGTTGATTTTTTCTTTTTTTCAAATCTAAAAGCACAACTTCCCATTTGTAGCAAAATCCAAGTTTATGGAGTCAAGGAATGTTGAGAAGCACTTTTTAGTTCAGTTTCTTGAGGATTGCATGGGATACTTGGAGACATTCTGCTGGTGGAAAGAAATAAATGGGAGCAGTATTCTTATGGAAATAAATGGGAGCAGGCCTCTTATGGGAGAGGCCCATAGAACTTCTGATATGAAATGATAGAATTTCCAGAATAAGATTCTAACTTTTCCTATTTAAGGGCCAAACTTTCCCCTCATAAAATTAAAAAAAAAAAAATCTACTTACTGTCTTGATTTCTTCACTTTTCCTTCACTCTGCAGCCTTTCTTGATGTGACTGTAGCACCTTTGCAATCCCTGGAGCTGCTCTCTTCCTGAAATCTCAGGTGGTTCCTATCAGACAAAAACCACACAATATGGTCTCTTGGCAGCATTTAATGGCTGTAATTTACCATTACATTCTCTTGAAGCACTGATAGCTGTCTACTTATTACAGCTTTAAGAAAACTGTGTGTCCTAATTTGGTCAGCTCTGCCTCCTCCATTGCACAGTAGCTTGGTAAGAGGGGGGTCCTTCTGTATTTTGCCTACAATTGTATCATGAGCACCTTGTGGCTGTCGTACAGAAAGTTCAGCAAGTATTTATTGATGATATGAATAAATAAAAGGCTCACTTTAGGTCAGCATTGGGAATATGGGACTGTAGAAGGGAGAATTTTCTAGCCCCCTAAAATGAGCAGCTTATTGAAGATCAGCTAGCTATGGGCTGAATTGCGCCCCCCTCCAAAATTCATATATTGGACACTAACCCCTAATTGTGCATATATTAGGAGACAGGGTCTTTAGAAGGTATAATTAAGGTTAAATAAGGTCATAAAGAGTTGGGTCTGAATCTCATAAGGTTAGTTGCTTCATAAGAAGAGGAAGAGAGAGATATACCTTTCTCCTTCTCCCCAGAGGGAATATCCTCAAGCCAGGAAGAGCGCTTTTATCAGAAACAACCTAATAGGACTTTGACTTCAGACTTTCCAGCCTCCAGAACTGTGAGAAAATCTCTGTTGTTCAAGCCACCCAGTGGAAGGTATTTTGTTATAGAAGCGCTAGCTGATTGTGTGAAGCAAAACCCAATTCTAATTAATAAGACGAACAATCTTTGTGCCAAGAATCAGGTACAAATGTAACAAATTGGCATTGACTTTATCTTAAAAAGCTTCTAGATATAGGGATACTATAGCTTTTATGATATCTATTTAAAACTTAAAAGTCCCTTGACAAGAATACTCTTCTAGATACCTCATACCAGTTCTCACAATAGTAATGCATTACTTTTTGTCATATGTGTATTCTGGGAAAACAAAACAAAAGAAAATAACATTTGATTAATTTTGTTTTATAAAATAAAGCATAATCTATTATAGAACTTCACTGTTTTCCACTTAACACACTGTAGCCATTAAAAGATATTGCTTCAGACATCCAAAAATGTAAAAATACTGTCTTGATGAAACAAGAGTGGAAAATGAGGCTTTGTTAAAATAAAAAAAAGTTCTACATGGTTATTTTATTTCTGGATCTCGTAGACACTTCCACACACTAGTGTGTTGACTGAATTTATGAATAAATGTTCATTGTGATTCTCATGGGGTAGAAATATAATACATAATTTTTCAAGTACATTTGACAGGGGGATTCTGATTTCATTTAATCCAAATTAAAAACCCATGGAACTGGTGTGTGCAGGATCAATAGCTTCTTGAGTAAATCCTGTCTTAAAATGAAGAACCCTTTTGCAAAAGAATCAGTGTATCCTTAGATTTCAGAGCAGAAACAAAATTTCTAAATATTTGAAACAGAAAAAGTATTTTGCACTTGGAATTAGGTACTGACAAATTTTTGAAAAGGCAGCAAGAGTGGAAGATGGGTGGGAAATACTGTCAGTAATTCTTTACGCTTTATCCTGTAAACTGCATTCAGAAAGTGCTCTTGTAGGATGTCAAAGAGATAAGGGGGGTGGGGGGGAGAGAAATGATAAAGAATCCCAGGTCCCTCAGTCCCAAAGGTGGGAGCTGTCAAAGGACATGGAGTCCAGCTAGATGCTGTAAATGCTCACGTTTGCAGAGATGAACATGCCAGCTTCCATTGCTGGAGGAAGGTAGCCGTTCCCTCTTACATCATTCACACCTTGCACCAGTGCATCTCATCAGCAAATGTAGAGCAAATCTAGTGTCGTAGATACACAGCAATTTGTCACATGTAATACCCAAGCTTCCAGCTTCAGAGATACAGAATTGTGAATCGTATAATTCTGGATTTCTTTTTATCTTGTCAGTGAAACTGACTTTGAACAGGTATTCTGAGATTTTTCTGAGATTTAAGCCGTATTATTTGCTCTCCTGTTCCTCCTCCTTTCTGGGAAAATTGAGAACAAATCTCTTGAACACTTTTTCATATGCTAGAATAATCCATAGGCACATAGTAGGGGCTTCATAACTATTTATTCCATGAATGAATGAAGATTTCTAAGTTATTATGCGATTAAGACAGGAAGAAGATACAGTGAAATCAGAAGGTAGTTAATAAATGATGTTCTTATATGGAATCCATGGGTAGGCTTCAAGGAGTGTCACCCTTTGCTTTATGAATTAACTTTATTTAATGATGACCTATTTCAGATACATTAAGCTTACTTGCACAATAAAATTGAAATAAGATGTATTCATCACAAGACATTCACAAAAAGAGACAATCACATTTCTTGGATATGAGGACGTCAATGGTAAGATAGAAAAATCAACAATTGATTATGAAGCTCCCACAGTTTCTCCTTTTTTCTCTTCTTCACAATGGTTGTCAAAGACTCACACCACCTGACATACTTTTCCTGAACAAAGATGTTCAGTGAGTACCAATTGGAGTATCCGTTGTTCCCCTTCGAATATAGCTGAGCCATACAGATTTTCATTTGTGCCTCTGTGAGAAAACCAGAGGTTGAAGACAGGGCTTGAGGTAGTCAACATTATCAAGGCCATCTTATGTGTGTATATGTTTGTGTGTGTATTATGGAAAAAGGGCTTATCTCTCAATATACTATTTTATTGCAAGATCCAGTCAAAATAAGGGAGATTCTAATTATGACAAGCTTAGGTATTTTCTCTTATTTAGGTGAACATTCTAAGAACTCAGAACATTCTTCTGAGTGGATTCTTTTAGCATAAAGTTACATTTTTATTTACTTATTTTGGGGAGAGGAACAATTAACTCACTTTCTAAACTCTAAACAGTAGTATGGCCTTGCTTTCTATATCTTTCAGTCTCTATCTCTCTCACTGTCTCTCTCTCCAAGAAAAGTGAGGGCACAGAGACACCCATCTAATAAGATCAGATACCAGACATAATATTATCAGGCACTATATCTGATGATGCCCACCAAACTCTCAGTTGTCTTGTCATTGTCTAGTTTTTCTTGTAAATGGGTTTGGAAGATGTGACTAGTTCTGTAAACAGAGCATCAACACTCATGGCCTGAGGTTATCAATTTCCTGTGTGGTCAGCCATCGCCATCTTTCTCTCTCGTTGTTGTGATCTTTGAGCCGCATTCCACCCAATGCCTGACCCCACATCAGACTTGACAAGAGAAAATAAAACAAACAACATGCACACCAAATACTATGTTATTACTCTAAGAGTTCAGGATTTGTCTATTTCAGAAGCTAGTATTCACTATCCCAACAAACGGGGGTATGCATCTTTTGTAAAAAATTCCTGTAAACCAGCTGCAATGCATTTTGCCTTTTTCCTCTCAGAACCCCCATGAGGTCAATAGAAACAGAATTTAAGAAATATTGCTATTATATCCTGGAAGTTGTATGTAATGCTGCGTTTGTATGTGCTTTTCTGGAGACTCCAAAAAGTCTAGTGTCCAGAGAGGGTCAAGGAGTAGCTGATGAGAAGTTGCCTTTAGTTTAGGGGATCTTGAGCTTCTGCGTAGTTCTCAAATCATGGAGGCAGTTACCAAAAGGCAAGAAGCCTGATTAAAGCTGAGCAATCCTCTTAAGGCTATTGCCCTTCAGTCACTCTGAAGCCTGGCATTTGGGACCTGGTTTGCAAGAAGCAGGTGATAGGAGCACAGGTGATTAGGATGAATAGTCTGGAGCCAAGAGGCCTGTTCAATAATGCAACACAAAGGGATTAAAAGAAAAGAGGAAAAGCAAGCACTCAGCAGTTAGTCTTTGTGGTTGGAAGTCTTTTGTTTCTTTCTAATCTCCTTAAATGTGATTGCAATGGCGAAGGCTCTTATATTTAATAGACTCTCGAGTTATTTGGAGATGAAACATATTTTACACTTACATAAAGCATACTTTGTACTGGAACGCAGATGCTACAATTGGTACCCCTGCACTCCAAGAAAGTATTTCCAAAAGAGTCCCCAAAGATTTCGGGACGGCATTTACCATATATAAAAGAATGATTACAATAATACTCAACTCTAAGATTAATGTAACAGAAATAGAAGCACAGAAGATGGGTCTATTTATTACTTTCCCTCTTGGGGAGTATCTGCAAAAATAGTTTTTTTGTTTTTTTTTTAAATGCACTTAACTGGCAAGGATGACTGCTCCAGGTTTTCAGTAACTGCTCAAGTTGTCAATATGTTGCACTCACTGCTTGGTAGATGGCCCTAAATTGTGACTTTTGTTAATGAAGAATTGTCAAGAAGTTATTGGCTTCATTTAGAAAGCAATATTCTTCTCCGTAGCATCAGTCTTATTTTAGGGAATCCTCAGGGGATGCATAAAGTAAAAGTTCAGAGTGGAAGGCATCATGTTATTATTCCCAAATCTTTGCAAGTGTCCCCCAAAGCAGAAAAGATTAAATTATAAGGTTCTGATTTCTCTACTGTTTCAAAGCACAAACCTATAAAAGGGGGAAATTGATACTCTTTGCGAAGGACATGAAACCACCTTTAACTTACATGAAATGTTTTGAACTGGTATGATTTCCTCCTCAGATCTCAAAGCACTTTGACATATTTCACTGAACTGGACTCTTCCCTATGGGCATGAGAGGTTGAAAAAAAATATGCACTGCTTGCTTTCTCAAGCCACTCAGACAAAAAGGAGACACAGCTTGTGTTTCTGGCCTTGTCATTTTTAGCAGAGATCATTTCCTCTGCATTCCTTTTATGCAAATAAGTAGGAGTGGTCTGCTCATCCTAGAGAGGAACGAAGGTGGTGTGATTTTGTGATTTGGTAAAGGTCTTAACACAGGGCCACAGAGTACACTCAGTAAATGTTATCAGGCTGTACTGATAAGATGGTAGCTATAAAAGATGTTAGTTGTACTCTGCAACCCATTTGCACCTACTGCTATGTCTATAGAGTTTAATTTATAAAATCTGAAAGTCAGTAACCATTTTCTCCCTTCTTCCCTTCTTGCTTCCCTTCTTTTCTTTCTTTCTTTGCTTCTTTACATTATTCAATTCAATCAACCAGTAATATTTAGTGAGCATCTATTTATAGACTTTTTGGAGAATATAAAGATCAAGCCAAACACAATCATTGAAAGATGGAATTTATATTTTAGAAGATATTTAACCAAAAATTTCACAAACAATTAATACCAACTGTGGCATGGTTAGTTAGAGACCGTTGGGACCATTAACAGACTGTAACCTGGCATCTGTCCTAAAGAGCGTGGACTAGTTTATTTATTAATTTCACAAACCCATACATACTTTTGTATAAAGCTCTAATTACGTTATTTTCTTTTTTAAGAAAAATTAATATTTATTATTGAGAGAGAGACACACAGAGTGCTAGCGAGGGAGGAGTAGAGAGAGAGGGAGACACAGAATCAGAAGCAGGCTCCAGGCTCTGAGCTGTCAGCACAGAGCCCAACGTGGGGCTTGAACCCATGAACGGTGAGATCATGACCTGAGTTGAAGTGGGATGCTTAACTGATTGAGCCACCCAGGTGCCCCAAATTAGATTATTACAATAGTTGAGAAAGCAAATAAGTCTTTTCCCTCATGGAGTTATTAGTTTTAGTTTTCAAATTGTGCTGTAATAAACTCTAAGAGTGTCACAAATGTTTTCAGGTACCACCATGCACTGAAGCCACACAACTACCACATCCAGTTCAGAGTACAGGCAGTCCTCATTTTGACGGGACCCTCTGAACACAGATGCGTGTATATATGTATACGAACTGAGTCTTTGCTTTGCACAGTTCCTACATACTTCTTTTTTAAAGTTTATTTATTTAAACAATCTCTATACCCAGTGTGGGGCTCGAACTCACAACCCTGATATCAAAAGCTGCATGCTGAGTGAGCCAGCTAGGCAACCCCCCCATACTTCTGATATGCATTGATTTTGGTTAATTTGTAGGAAGTGAGGGCTGCCTATGTGTCCTTTTATGTATACTCGATACAGTGTATACTGCTGAAAATAAATAATTGGCAACCATTAGCTAAGTTCTTATCTAGAACATGATCTTCCAGTTCAAGAATTCTCATAGAATTTATATCTCCCAGCAACCATCCTCCTCCATCTATGCTTCCTAAGGTAAATATTCTATTTTCTAAACTTTTTTTCTCATAAGATTCAGCTCACCTACCCTCACTACCCTGGTCACTCCTTTGTACATACTGTTTTGCCAATGTTACTCTTAATGCTTGGGACTCAGAACTCAACAGAAAGTACATTTAGCCATGGAATATGTACATTCAGACTGTATGCTCTATCTGGGTAGGTAACCTTGGTTACCTAGGCTAGCGTCTGGTATTTAATTAGCACGTAATTATTTCATTATTAAGTACTTCATGTAGTTGGATCCCTCAAAGTATGAATGCCTAGTAATATAATTATAACATTATCATATTAGTTTTGCTGGCAGCCACCTCCTAACAAGGTTGACTTTGTGTTTGATTCTGTTTTGACACATGATTATGTGTTTCTTATCAATTTATCAGATTAGCTACTTTTCATTTTTGAAGCTCCTGTGGGAGCTAACATGAAACAAGTAAATTTTGTTGGGAAGGAATTATGAGAGCCAAAGAACAAGGAGTCAGATCTAAGTAGGATCCTAACTTGGAAAGGAAGCTTTTAGGAATGTTATGACCTCTTTCTGATAAAACTTTGTGTTAAGAGACTAGAAAGAACAAGGAAATCAGAAATAAAACTTTCACATCATTCTGGAAATGCCAAGGCATAATGCAGAAATTTTATGGGTTTATATTTTAAAGGTTCTGCATTATAGTATTGATTTGAATGATTTGAAATTTCATAGAAAATTTCATTACCTTTTAACTTGATGAAATTCACTGAAGAAAGAAATGTTACAGAAATGGGCTGCACCATAATGACTTTCATATTCGTGTGAGATTGTTAGTGCAGACAATTGGGACTTCAACTGGTATGGGAGAAAGTGCTCTTGAATACCAATTTGGGCAAAGCAACTTGGCACTTAATGACCAAGCTTAAAAAACTTACACTCATTAGAAATTACACGTCCGGGACTCTATACTGAAGAAATAATGAGAGCAGAGCCAAAGCTTTATTTACAAAATATTTTATCACAGTCTTCTTCCTAATAGTGAAAAAGAGAACCTTAATGTTCATTAATATAGGACTGGTGAAACAAAATTCTACTTAAATCTGTATGATGGAAGACTAAACAATTGCACTTCCAGAAAAATACAGAACAGCATGGATAGTAAGTTATCCTTCAGCGACAACAACAGCTAAGGAAGGGTAAAATAAAATATAATAATAGTGGTGAACTACACGTGGAAGGAAGAAAGAAATCAAAGAAACAGTTTTAGTTATTTTAGTTTTGAATTTAGAAGCAGGGAACAGTTTTATACAATAAAATTGAAGAAAATCCTAACCTCAAAAGGAAACTGAAACAAAAGAACCTGTGTAGAAAGTTGGTAACTTAACGATGTGAAGAATTATTTCAAGAAACGTTGAATTCTGATAATTGGCACAAGCTTTGTGAACTACATCTCAATGACAAAGATAGGCAAAAACATCTTAAAATATTATCTGTAATAATCTCAATGTTTTCATATTGAAACAGTTATTTTTGAGTTAGTACCCACATGTTTGTGATAAAGCTAATATGTAATTTTTTTTGTCATTAGGAAATAGGACTTTATTTTTTAAAAGAAAAGAAATGCAAATATAAAGCCAAAGAGGTTAAGCAAAAGCATGTCATCCAGCATTTGAATTGAATTTATCAGAATGAACTAAAAATGTTTTTTATCGTAACACTCTAAGTTTTAGATCTTTCAATGAAAGAGTCTGGAGACCATGACCATCTCAGAATTAGTGAATAGTACCCATGTACAGATTGTGATTGCTGGTTGCCTTTTTTAAATAAAAGGAATCAGGAATAAAAGGAATGCCTTGAAGAGATGGTTGAGTCCGGGTCTGTAGCAGAAAAAGTGTGAGCCTGGACTATCTTCTTGTGCCTACATTAAAAGGAAATAAGAGTCGTTTTGTTTTAAGTTTACTTACTTATTTTGAGAGAGAGAGAGAGAGAGATCGCTCTTGAGCAGGGAGGGGCAGAGAGAGAATCCAAGCAGGCTCTACACCATCAGTGCAGAACCTGATGCGGGGCTCGAATTCACGAGCTGTGAGATCATGATCGAGCCGAGATCCAGAATCACCCAGGCACCCTGAACTGTAGCCATTTTTAAGGACACAATCCTTAAAAGGTGGGAATCTGAGCATTAAAAATAGTAATAAGGGCAATGGATTGAAATGTAAATTTTATCATTGTAAAATATGTGAGCACATAATGATACAAAAAAAAGGTAAATAAAAGAAAGGAATCATGTACTTTTCTTACCCTTCTGATGCAAACTGTACCTTAATACAGACAGAGTGCTTTATATATAAGAATTTCAAGATAAATAAACATAGAAGAATTGGTAAAATTGTATTATTACCACTTTGTTAATCTATTAATGACAAAAAAGGATAATTTACAGCTATTAAACCAAAATCGCATTGAAAAGCTGGCAGGAAGCACTCTAATGGATATATCAGGTTGTAAACACATTTCAAGTTTAGTAGCATGCATGTATACACACCCACACCCACACACACCAGAAAAAGATGTGCCTACTGATCAGATACAATAGAAATTATTCTGCATCACCTATACTGATAAACTATATCTGCCAAAATATTGAACCTGAATGTGCTCAAGCTTCAACATCTGCTTACCAGGTTAGGACACAAGTATAGTGGACAACAGTATGTTGAAAAGCACCACAGAGAAAAATCAGCAAAATTCAGGATGTGAAAAGCTCTTCAGGAAAAATGACAGATGTCTTCAATACATAATGTCATAAAAAAAAAAAGAAGGAAAGGGACAAATAGTTTGAGACTTAAGAGATGTCAACTAAATGATATGTGTTGGACTTTTTTTTTAAATTCCAATCTAAATAAACAAAATAGTAAAAACACTTTTTAAAAAACAATTGAAAAAGATTGAACATTGAGTAGGTGATAGTGAAAACATCTTTAAATGCATGATGTGTGAAAATGGTATTATAATTAGGGTCCAAAATAGACTCATAGTCTTTTAAAGACACTGAATTATTTATGGAGAAAATGATATGATTTCTTGGATCTGACTTAAAATATGCCAGTAGCGCCTGGGTGGCTCAGTCACACAAGCGTCTGACTCTTGAATTCGGCTCAGGTCATCATCTCACAGGTTTGTGAATTGAGCCCCGTGTCAGGCTTTGTGTTGACAGCGTGGAGCCTTCTTGGAATTCTCTCTCTCTTTCTGTCTCAGCTCCTTCCCTGCTTGTGTGCTCTCTCTCTCTCTCAAAATAAATACACTTAAAAATATGCCAGTGGAGTAAGAGAATAATGGTGGTAGTGTAGATGAATCAAGGTTGCCCAGTTACTGAGAATTGTGTAAGGTAGGTGAAGTGTATAAGATATTTTAATATAAGATTCTCTCTTATTCTATGTGTATTTGAAACTTTTCATAATAAAAAATTAAATATAATATTTTTAGATCGTAATAACACAATTAGCTCTGAGTTATAGAATTTATGAATCTTTCACTTTTATTTACTCTACATTTTTATTTTTGGTAAAGATGCATCATTCTAGTTTAATTTAAAAAATGTATGTAAACTTTAAGCTCACTCAGGATCAAATCTGAGATGATAAATCCTAGAACAAATCCCCTGCCACTTGTCAAGAATCACTGACTCAGTTTCACTGACTCAACACCACTAATCATCAGTGTAATGCAAATCAAAACCACAATGAGATATTACTTCATATTTGTTGGCATGTCTTTTATGAAAAAGATAAGAAAATGAATGTTCACAAGGATGTTGAACAAAGAGAACCCTGGTATGCTGTTGGTGAGCATATAAATAAGTGCAATCAATATGGAAAACAATGTGGAGATTCCTTAAGAAGTTAAAAATAGAAATGCTGTGTGACCCAGCAATCCCAAGTCTGAGTATATACTCAAAGGAAATGAAATCACTGTCCTTTTTTTGAAATGTTTTTTGTTTTTTGTTTTAATTTCTGAGAGAGAGAGAGAAAGACAGAGAGAGATACAGCATGAGCAGGGGAGGGTCAGAGAGAGAGGGAGACACAGAATCTGAAACAGGCTCCAGGCTCTGAGGTGGCTGTCAGCACAGAGCCCTATGCGGGGCTCGAACCCATGAACCGTGAGATCATGACCTGAGCTGAAGTCGGATGCTTAACCAACTGAGCCACCCAGGTGCCCCTGAAATCACTGTCTTAAACAGATGTCTGCATTCCTATGTCCATTGCACCAGTTTTCATGATTGTCAAGATATGGAGACAACCTAAGTGTCCATCAAATAAATACCTAAAGAAAGTGGGTGAATGCACACAAAATGGAATCTTATTCAGCTTTAAAAAAGAAAGGAATCCTCCATTTGTGGTAACATAGATGAGCCTGGAGGGCATAATGTTAGTGGAGTAATCCAGACAGAGAAAAAGAAATGCCCCATGGTATTACTCATAAAAAAAATCAAATCATAGAAATATTGAGCCTTTAAAAAAGAAAGGGGAAAAAAAAAAGGGGGCGCCTAGGTGGCTTCGTCGGTTAAGCGTCCAACTTTCGCTCAGGTCATGATCNAACAAAGCTCTTTACATAAAGTCAAACTCATAGGAGAAAAAAAAATTATCAAACTCCTAGGAACAGAATAGAGTGATGGCTGCCAGGGTTTGAGATTTGGGGAAATGTGGAGAGGTTGATAAAAAATACAAACTGTTATCTATAAAATGAAGAAGTTCTGAGGATTTAATGTGTAGAATGGTGACTATAGTTGGTAGTACTGTATTGGTAAGAGAATAGGTCTTGAACATTCATACCCCCAACCACACCTCCCCAAATATAAGGTGACTGTGAGGTGATGAGTTATGAATGAACTTGCCTGAAGGAATCCTTTCACCAAGTATATACTTAGCAAATTGTTACGTTGTACATTTTAGATACATTTTATACATTTTTTCAATTATACCTCCATAAAACTTGAGAAAAAAGAGAAAAAGAAAATATATGCCCAGGTGTATGGTATATTTTCTTTAGGATTTTTCTGGATTTGTGGTTTGGTATCTGACATGAATTTGGGGGAAATTCTGGATCATTATTGTGTCAAATATTTCTTGGGTTCCATTCTCTCTTTGTCTCATAGTGCTTGGATATTTTATTCTGTACTTTTTTTTTCCCAGTCTTTGTTTTCTTTGCATTTTAGTTTTCAAAGATCCTATTGATGCATCCTTTAGCTTAGTGAATCTTTCCTCAGCCATGTCCAGTCTAGTAAAAACAAAACAAAACAAAACAAAAAACCAACCAGCCAAACAAACAAACAAACAAAAAACCATCAAAGGCATGTTTCATTTCTGTTACAGCATTTTAATCTTGGACACTTCTTTTTGGTACTTTCTTGGGATTTTCATGTTTATGCTTTCATTTCCCATCTGTTCTTACTTGCTGTCTATTTTATTCATTAGAGCCCTTAGCATATTCATCAGAGTTGTTTTATATTCCCAGTATAATTCCAACATCCTTCATATATCTGGATTTGATGCCTTCTCCATTCTCTTCAGATTTTGTTTTTTACTTCTTGGCTTGCCTTGTAATTTTCTTCTTATTAGTCAGACATGATGTAATGAGTAAATGGAACTCCTGTAAGTAGGCGGTAGTAATGTGATGTTGAGATGTAGGGCAAGGGGAAGCATTCTATAGTCCTAAAATGAGGTTTCTGCCTTTTCATGAGTCTCTGCCTCTGCAATGGGAACTTCATAAGAGTTTCCCAGTTTCTTTCCCCCAGGTCAGTTAGTTGCTGATAGAACTTCATCACCTTAGTGTCTGGTAACTAGTTTCCACTTCGGTCAGGCCTTGTAAGAACGGAGCACACTGGTGTCTTTCAGAGTGGTTCCTTTTCCCCTTTCCCTCTGCCAGAAGCTAATGGGTTTTGTTTTGTTTTGTTTTGTTTTTCTTCATCTGATATTTACTGTGGGAACCTGGTCAAGCCCTCCTGATGACCTAGAGTTTTTAACTTTCAAAGTTGCCCACAAGCAGCCTCCAGCAATTTTTTTTTTTTAATTTTTATTTATTTCTAGGAGAGAGAGAGAGAGACAGCGTGAGCCGGGGAGGGTCAGAGAGAGAGGAAGTCATAGAATGAAACAGGCTCCAGGCTCTGAGCTGGCAGTCAGCACAGAGCCCGACACGGGGCTCAAACCCACGAACCACGAGATCATGACCTGAGCGAAAGTTGGACGCTTAACCGACTAAGCTACCCAGGCGCCCCATGCAGCCTCCAGCAATTTGTCCATTACAGTCCAGTTTCCTGCGCTAGCCCTGGGTCCTTGGGCATTTTCTGCTAGTGAACTCCTACTCCTGTAAGTTGTGGCGTCCGGTATTCCCTGTCTGCCTCTCTTTGGGACAGTGGTTTACCTGTGTCCTCCTCACTATGGATCCAAGAAGAGTTGTTGATTTTTCAGTCTGTTAGAGTGGTGACTTCTAAGACCCTTACGTGCAGAGCTGGAAACTAGAAATCCACAGTTACATGCTACTATGCATTACGTCTCCAAAACCAAGTCCTCCTAAGATAGAGACTGACCGTGTAACAGAATTCTCCCTACCTGAAGCCTATTTTGGAGCCATAAATCCAAGTCTTCCAGTTTACATCCAGTAAATCATATCTGTAGATGAGTCATCTAGATACTTGCTGGCTGTTTCTTGAAGTGTCAATTCTAAATAATTATCTTAGAAGCTGCATTCTTAGGAATGTTTCTCTTGTCCTTGAATATTGCATACTAGTGACAGCTGAATACAGACATGTTGTATTTTTTTTCTGTTTGTATTTTGAAACTTTTTGAACGCATAATGTCCTATTTAAGAAACCACATCTCTTCTATTTAAATGACATCTTAGAAAGGATTAAATTTGTAGGGGTTTTAACCCATTCTAATTGTGACTCTCTATTAAGAATGTTACCACCTCACACCTTAACCCAGCCTCCAGTCAAGTGCTTCTATAATTACGCTGTAAGTAGCTAATTAAGAAGGTGCTTAATGTACTATAGTTGAGAGTGCTTTCCATTCAGGGAATTAGTTCCCTCCTTATTAGGAGTTGCAAATAAGCAATTCAATATCCTGAATCCACTCCAAACAAAATGCAAACCGGGTATCTTCATGGAAACATGAGTCCAGCCAGAATAAGTATGTGTGGGAATTACTTTCTCTTTCTTTCTACTTCTTCATATTATTGTCATCCAGCTCCACAATAGAGATAAGAAGCCCAACATCTGCATTTCTCAGATTATGCATCTCTTTATCCCACGTTGGATAGATTGACACCTATTTTTGCTAGTATCATGGCTGCCACCATCACAGCAGGACCTCTGTTTCTTTTTCAAATAAATAAAATTAAAGGTGCTCAGCATGGAACAGTTCAGCTGTATATCTCTAAGTTGCACACAAATTGAAGGTGCTTTTAACTTTTATTTTTAAACTTCTTTGCCAGGCTGCAGTGACAAAAATAAAGTCAGACAATGTGGTCCATTTACCTGCTTACTTTCCTTCTAACTATATAGCAGGTGGTTATAAACTGTGTTACAAGAGCAATTTTATAGCAAAGAAATTTTTCATAAAAGATATTGGGAAAGTCTGGAGTAAAAGACAGATTTTTGTTTTCATTTAACAAATTTACCAGAATTCAACCTACAAGGCTGTTGATTAACCAAGTTGAGATAATTTGTGATAAATAGAATGGGGGACTAGAGGAAAGTATGGGTTTATTACAGCATAATGCAGGGCTTTTTTGTTTTTGTTTTTGCAGTCATAGCCTCTGTTGTGAATAAGGGGGAATTATACTTTGAAAAACAACAAACTAATTGCATGGAATTTCTTGAAACATGTGATCCAAACTTGGCTTTTGAGCCTCAAATATAGTCATGTAAGATAGAAAAATGGTTGGAGTCAATTGACCTTTGGAATGAGGAGGCTTTCTGTTGTGGATTGAATTATTTGCCACTCAAAAATATATTGAAGTCCTAACTCCCAGTAGCTGTGAAACAGGACGTTATTTGAAAATAGGGTCCTTGCAGATGCAATCAAGGTGAGGTCATACGGAATTAGAGTGGGCCCTAATCCAGTATTAGTGGACACCAACACAGAAATAAGATGGCCATGTGATGGCAGAGGCACATATTGTTACATTGCCACAAACCAAGCAATGAGTGGGCAACCAGAGACTGGAAGACGTAAGGGAGGATTTTCCCCTAGAGACTTTGGGGAGAGTATGGCCCTTGTCAAAACCTTGATTCCAGACTCCTAGACTATAGCACTGTGAGAAACCAAGTTTCTGTTGCTTTAATCCACCTGGCTTGTGGTCATTTGTTCTAATAGCCTAGGAAAATAATATACCTTCCTTTTTGCCTTTTCTGCTTTGATCACCTGAGGTGCCTTGTTTCTGGTGCATTTCCAAGCCTAACTTACTAGTTTCTCCTATATTGTTTGAGTTATCCCATGATCTTTCTAATAAATCCCCTTTAGTTTTTTTTTTTTAATGTTTGTTTATTTGAGAGAGAGAGAGAGAGAGAGCGAGCAGGGGAGGGCCAGAGAGAGAGGGAGACACAGAATCCAAAGCATGTTTCTAGGCTCTGAGCTGTCAGCAGCTTCCAGGCTCTGTGCTGACAGAGCCTGATGAGGGGCTTGAAACCCAAGAACCAAGAGATCATGACCTGAGCCAAAGTCAGACCCTTAACCAAATGAACCACTCAGGTGCCCCCTAATAAATTCCATTAAACTTAAGTTGCCAATAGTGGATTTCTATTGCTTGCCTCAGACTGTCCTGTCTAAGAAGCAAACATTTCTTGCTGTCATCAGTTGACAGCAAGATAGTTGTTATTTGAAGGTGGTCAGATACAGTATATAAGAAAGATACGCCAAACTGGGAACTCAGGTCAAGGGAGAATATAGCACATAGTCTCATAGAGATATTAGATTAAAGCATTGTTTAACAGGTCCACCCAAGGACTGTTTAATTATCTATACTTGAGGAATGTACCCTTGTTTAACTTAATATTTACTGTGAATTAAAATCCAGATTCTCTGAATTTACATATTAATTAACTTCTAGATTTTTGTCTGGCAGAGATGCAAATCATTATTATTCTCAAAGTTTATGATATTCTTTCCCTGCAGAACATCAGCCAGTTGTGTGTCTAATCTAGCAGTCTTAGGTACACATTGTTTTTTGTCTTCAATGCCTCCATAACCCTTGTTCTAATAATTCTCTTCAAATCAACTTTGTCTTCCTGCTGATCATCTCATTAATGAGGAAAACTACTTTTGCTACATGTATATTATAATCATATGTTCACCATTTTGATAATTATACTTTGATATGCACAGAAAAGTAATTTGAGAATACTTAGTTCCAGATTAGCAGAATGACTATTTGTGAATATGACCATTAGGCAGAATTTAGAATATTGACATTAAATGACAAATATGGAAGGATTTGAGTGTTCTGAGAGAAGAGAATGATTTTCCTTTTCTCTCTTATGATTGAAAAAAGGGGGGTGCCTAGGTGGTTCAGTCAGTTGAGCATCCAACTCTTGATTTAGACTTGTCATGATCCCAGGGTTATGGGATTGGGCCCTGCATAGGGTGCTAAGCGTGGAGCCTACTTGAGATTCTTTCTCTATTCCTCTCCCCAGCTCGTGTGCTGTCTCTCTAAAAGTAAAACAAAAACTAAGATTGAAAAAAGGTATTTCCCATACACATATATGTGACTTACATATATAACATCCATATGTACATATATATTCATGTATTTGTATATATTATATAATTTTAGAAGCCTATTTACTCAAAACTATTGCCTTATATACTATTAAGTGTCTCTTAAAGTCTAAGACAACTTTTCACTGAAAATCTGGTCTTTGGTGAAACTAAATCTGAACGCAGAAGTGTAAATATTAAATAAACTCTAGAATCACCTAAAACAACTGAAAAACAAATGTAAGGTACATGAATCTGATAAGAAATTTGGTAGTTTCCCTTAGTTAGGTAAGACTAGTTTTCCCTGTATTACTGACATATCAATATTAAAATAAAAACAGCAAAGAATGAGTATAGCCATATCCCATAACACACATAATGTAGGACCAATATGACATTATTGAAAAGATTTAGGCATATTTCTGATAGAAAGAGAGTGTGTGTATAATGCGTGTGTGTGTGTGTGTGTGTGTGGTAAAAGTTATGCAAGAATAATGGGTAGGAAATGAAATTAGGATACTACCACCTCCTGAGTGTTATTATATGTCCAGCTCTAGAAGTCCTTTTAAAAATTAATGTTTTTAATCCTTGTCATATATTATTATCATTCCCATTTATAGATGAAGCTCAGAGAAGTGAATTGTCTTTTCCAGGGTCATGCAGAGCTCATGCAGAGTCAGGATTCAATTTTATTTCTAACTCCAGTGTTCCTGTTTTGGGTTTTCTATTAAAGGACATTGCCTCTCAAAATAAGATTGACCTTTTCAGTGGATATTTGGGAGTCTAGTTGATTGCACAAGTCATAGGTAGAAACTGGCCTTTTGGAATGGCACAGGGTTGATGGAGAAAGGATAGGTAAGGACTACAGAGTTTTCATTATTTCTGGTACCATATTGCCCTTAAAATACAATGTGACTATGGGAATGCCACCTAACCCCCTTTTCTGGCCTCATTTTCTAAATCTTTAAAGTGAGATTCTTGGGCCAGGTTTATAAATTTATAACTGTGGTCCATAGTATTGTTTTTTTAGTAAGGCTGTTCATTATTCTTTCACTCAGGAGAACTTCTAGAGGCATATAATGTAAATAAATCTGAGATGCTATTATTTGAAAGATGAGCATTATTTTATATGCCATTGAGAAAGGATAAAAGGTTATAATTTAAACTGATACAATACTTTGTTACCAATTAATACTTTATTTTATATTTATTAGAAAAGGTTTTTAAAACTTATTTAGAAATATTTTTATCATATATCACAAAAACAAAAAATATAAGAAAAATAAATTTATGTAAGATTTTTCTACAGTTTTTTCCCTTTTAGTGTCCAGTTTTCCAGATAATGTTTAGACTTAGAGCTGTATGTTTTTTCCCCATATACCACTGATGATCAACATCTACCAGTGCCATAACCAAACTAATGGTTATGAAGCATTTGTTAAACACATGACTGTTTGCTATCCCTGAGGTTCTTTTCACATTTTCTTTATATCCTTGAGGTTTTTGTCAAAGCCAGTGACACATTTTCTTTAAATTTGATGTTGGCAAATATACACGTGTGTGTGTGTATGTGTATGTGTGTGTGTGTAAACTTCTATAATGAAACATGCGGATCTGTGGTATATGTATATATTCTGTAAAACTTCTGTTTTGCAGACACAAAGAAGGAACCCTTGGGTATTGTTCACCTTGATTTTCTCCAACATGCACTGCATTGTCTTTTACAAATAAAGGAACTAAAAAAATCTTTTTGGAGGTGAAGTGGACCTAACATATTATACTCTGATATCTACGTTTTTTTTCAAGTTATGTGGCTTTGTATGTAATGAATAAATCCATTAGCTAGACTGAATTTTCTAGATATGCTGAAGATGTATTTCTGGTGTTTACCATTTATTAGCAATAGGAAAATAGGATAGTAAATTGCAAAACATATCAGTGAAGGCAATTTTTTTCCTTCAAAAAAGGTAATTTAAAATTATAGTTTTTCATGGAGTTCTAGTTATGTGTTGATTTCTGCCTAATTAAATGCAGATTATAAAGCAAACATCTGCTAGGTTCATTCCCACTGATCAGTTGGGTAACTAAAGGTAGCAAAATTGGTTTTCCATCTAACATAGTTTTTGTTTTATTATCAGCATTTTAAAATTGAAGTTTTTAATCACCCTTTTATGCATCTAGTAATTTGTACATTAAAAATAAAAGTATTGAAAACAATGATTATTTTGTGATTTATTCAACAGAAATGTAGTGTATGAAATCTTGGTTTGATTGATACTAAGTTAGATTCCAAATTTCTAAGTGTTCAATCTACCAGCCGGTCTTTCCAAATACTTGTGTAATTTTGAGTTACATTTGAAATAATTTACTTAAACATGTCATAAAAATAAGTTTCTATGTTCTAGAGCAAGATGTTCTAATAGTAGTACTTCAACATATCAAGCAAATTTTTTTTGTGGCCACTGGTTTATAATCACAAAACTGGAGTAGATCTTTTAGCTGAAATGCCTGCTGTCATTACCCATCTAGTTCTAAGAATTCTGCAACCATTCTTCTGACTTGAATTCTAGACACACACACACACACACCCCAACACACACACACACACACACACACACACACAGTTTTGTTGTAATAAATAATATAGCATAAGAGTTCAGTGCTCTGAATAATATAACCTACTGTTTAAGAGTACAGACTTTCTGGAGTGAACTCCCGGTTCAATCCTGTTTCAACCATTTTCTGGCTTAGAGCCTTTAGAAGATGAGTTAACCTTGTTTCTTAATTTCCTCATCTGTAAAACAGGCTAATTAACAGTACCAAGGAGTGTTTTGAGGGAAAACTAGTTTCATATGTATAAAATACTTAGAATTCTACTTGCCACATATTAAATGTCACGTAAGTGTTTGTTAAAAGACATGAAAATGTGTTTAAATCAGTAGTCACATCACATGTTGGAAGATTTTGTAAGTCTCTGACTGAAAATGAGGTGGACTATTCACCTGTTTTTGTTATTTACCTCTTCTCTTGCCTCACCATAGATCAATCTTTTTGCTATTTGCTGTTACCCTTTCAAAAACTTTATTTTAGGGGCACCTTGGGTGGCTCAGTCATGACTTTGGCTCAGGTCATGATCTCACAGTTCATGAGTTCGAGCCCCGTGTTGGGCTCTGTGCTGATGGCTAGCTCAGAGCCTGGAGCCTGCTTCAGATTCTATGTCTCCCTCTCTCTCTGACCCTCCCCTGCTCATGCTGTCTCTCTCTCTCTCTCTCTCAGAGATAAATAAAACATTAAAGAAAAATTTTAAAAACCTTTATTATGGTGCACTACTGATTATGGAGTGCCCAACTAGCTGGTTAATTCAATGAAACACAACACTAGCCTAGAAGCCCTACATTCCGTACCCCCCCTACTCCTCCACCACAAAGTGATCAAACTCTATTTCTTGCTAGGAATGAGTAGAATTAGGTGGATTTCACAAAAGAGGGTTTAAGCATTTTAATAAATCCAATGCTATAGAAAGGTTCTGGCTCAGATATTCTTACTGAGGAGGTTTGTGGACGACCACAGGAATAAAAATATTTACAAGGGTTTAAAGTGATGCCAATGACAGTCCAGCCTTAGTGATCACGGATCCAATCCAGATTCACTGTAGTCACTTTCTAAATTTCACTGGACATGAGCAGGGAACACTGTCTTTTACTCCAAGGCATGAAAAGAATTTACAGTAAACTTTTACAGATTTTTCAAACTCAGTAAGATCCAAATAATAGTTATATATTCTGTCTACTCTTCTGTGACTTTGAATTGAAGAATTGAAATAGTTCTTTACCTTGTCTAGGTAACCTGAGACTTGTTTCCTTTTACAAATAGAATTTATTTTATACAAACATGATTTTTATCTTTGTACCTTTTAATTATATTAAACATGAATAAGATTCCTGTAAGAGTTGTACTCATTGTTAGAATGTAAAGACAATTTATTATTTAATAGGTTGGGCTACTGGGTATCTCCTTCTCATTGACCTCAGATTGTCTGATGAGATCCCCTTGGACTCCAGCCTAGTTAAAGTAATGGAAATAATGCAAACAGATTTCATTGAGAAGCTCTCCTTGAAAAAGTGCAGCTGTCCCATTTTATTATCGCTGTATTTACATACTCAGATACACATTAATGTGTACAATATCTGTGTTCCACACATTGGATATTCTAGAATACTCTTAGTTTTGTGAGATATGAAGAAGTATTATGAGAACAATTTTTGCAGTCAAATTTATTTGAAAAAGAGAAATGGGTTTCTCTACTATAGGACTTCTCAAACCATATCTAGAGGCAGGATCAGTCTTCAAGAGAGAGATACAGTATGCTGTGTCTTCTTAGTGTTTTTACCACTTCTTTTTTTTTACTTAGATTAATTTTCAGAACTCGTGTTCTGCAATACAGTGTTTGGGAATGGATTTTTGTACACTTATTTCTGAAAAGTGAGACTGAAGTAAAATTTGTTTATAATCACTTGCATTCTTTTATCAGCTAATCCTCCTTCATGTTTGTAGATAGTGGAGAGTTAAGTACAGCAGTGCAATTGTGAGTAGCACTGAGAAACAAATATATACCACTTAGCTTGTTCCTCCCCTGGGAAATTTAAGTACGGCTTTGAAATTTACTATTTCTGTCGTCAATATAGAAATTGATAGTATTGAGGATATTTATAAAGAAAAGCTATTAGCAAGATCAGCCAGGACTGCCACTGGCATTTGTGAACCTCCAACTGTTTTCCCCAGGCATATCCCAAGCCATGGCTAGAGTACCTCCTGAGTAGTAATGAAAAACAAAAAGAACATGCCCATTAAAAATCAGATGATGGGGGTACCTGAGTGGCTCAGTCAGTTAAGCGTCCAACTCTTGGTTTTGCCTCAGGTCATGATCTCAGGGGTTCATGAGTTCAAGCCCTGCATCAGGCTCTGTGCTGACAGCATGGAGCCTGGTTGGGATTCTCTTTCTCTCTCTCTCTCTCTCTCTCTGCACCTCTCTCTCTCTCTCTCTCTCAAAGAAAAATCAGATGAGAATCAGTAAATAGGTACTTGAAGTCAGCTTTTGTATTAATATGAGGGAAAATTTGCTAATACATTAGGGAAACATGGTAAAACAAATAACTGAGTAAATTAAGCACCATGACAATATGACTCAGGGTCAGTCAACCATACCCATGGACTTGGAAAATGTCCCACTTGGAGGAAAACTTAAAGTCACAATAGGTAGATTTCAGTTCCTATCCTGTCCCTTTGGCCTGCTCTAAATGGGTACCCATCATAGATGGGATGGCATATAAATAAGAGATTTATTTCTCACAGTTCTGGATACTGGGAAGTCCAAGATCAAGGTGCTGACTGATTTGGTGTCTAACCAGGGCCTGCTTCCCTCACAAATGGCTGTCTGGTTGCTGTGTCCTCACATGGCAGAGGAATCACACTAATCCCATTGGTAAGGGCTCTACTCTCATGACTTGATTGCCTACAAAGGCCTCACCTCCAAATATCATCACACCGAGGGTTAGGACTTTCAACTTATGAATTTGGTGGGGGAGGACAAAATATTCAGTGTATAGCACATAGCAGCTTCAGTTGACGTGCAATGGCTTTCTGGGCCATTCAAGTCTCAGTGGTAAAGTATAAGATGAACAATTAGCAAAAGATCACATTTTTAGGAATTGGAGTTTGACAGCATATGGGTCACCTACTTGTCATTCTTGATTTAATTCAACCGTGCAGTTTGCAGTAGGTTATTGTGATTCACAGAAGTCAAGTAGTTTGTTGAAAGTTATGCAACTAGTTAAGAATTGAGCTGGAATTTGAACCAGGTGTTTTTATCTCAAGTCATTTTTTAAAATAGACTTTGCTTATTTTTTCCCCCTGAAACAGCAGTCATTACCCTCTTTGCCATTTAAAATCTTAAACAAGACATTCAATTACACATCATTAGTATTCGCTCATCACAATTAGGCCTGTTGAGAAGTTCCTCTTAAAGGCTTAAGACTTTTTCATACAACACATTTAAATCTGCAGGTCTTCACAGAGCTATAGGCTGAATAGCAGAGGAAGGGTCGATCCAATTTGTAGAGCAAGCCAAGGTGGAAATTGGGCATATTTTTATGTTTGGTAAGGAAGCAAGTGGCGAAGGACAGGGAAATGTCTTTGTGTAGCAAAGGAGGATTTAAATATCACAGTATTGCTTTTACCTTAGTNAACATTCAATACACATCATTAGTATTCGCTCATCACAGTTAGGCCTGTTGAGAAGTTCCTCTTGAAGGCTTAAGACTTTTTCATACAACACATTTAAATCTGCAGGTCTTCACAGAGCTATAGGCTGAATAGCAGAGGAAGGGTCGATCCAATTTGTAGAGTAAGCCAAGGTGGAAATTGGGCATATTTTTATGTTTGGTAAGGAAGCAAGTGGCGAAGGACAGGGAAATGTCTTTGTGTAGCAAAGGAGGATTTAAATATCACAGTATTGCTTTTACCTTAGTGTCATCTTTAAAGTCTTTTTCTTTTCACTACACAGTGAAAATGAACTCTATACACCTTGGGGTATCAATGTACACATACAAGAGCTACTCAGAAATATGTGATGGAAAGCTTTCTTTGTAGTATTTCTTTCCCTTTCCTTCTATCTTTGTCTTCATATGTAAATTAAATAGAATGTCAATCATGTATTTATTTTTATGGAAATTATTGTGTATTGGGCATTTGGTAGAAGATGGTAACAGAATTGTAGGCTTTCACCACACGGAGTAGAAAATGTGGAGAATGATATGTTCTAAGATGTAGATGTATGAGATATAAAAATACAGTGATTACTAGGGGTGCCTGGGTGGCTCAGTGGGTTAAGTGTCTGTCCGACTCTTGATACTGGCTTTGGTTATCATCTCACAGTCTGTGAATTTGGGCCCTGCATCGGGTCTTGCAAAGACAGTGACTGCTTTGGATTCTCTTTCCTCTCTCTCTGCCCCTTTCCTGCTCATGCTCTCTCTAAATAAATAAACAAACCTAAAAAAATTTAAACATATAGTGATTACTAACCATTAATAAAACATGTTTTGAGTTTTCCAATTAATAATATCTTTTCTGGATTCTACTTACCAGAACCTTTTTTTTTTAATTTATTTAAATTTTTAAAATGTTTTTAATTATTTTTGAGAGTCAGAGATAGACAGCATGAGTACGGGTGGGTCAGAGAGAGAGAGAGAGAGATACAGAATCTTAAGAAAGGCTCCAAGCTCTGAGCTAGCTGTCAGCACAGAGCCTGATGCGGGGCTCGAGCCCACAAACTGTGAGATCATGACCTGAGCCAAAGCCAGACACTTAACCCACTGAGCCACCCCAGTACTTTACTAGAATCTTGAATGTTCACAATGATTGGGATTGTCTTTGGTTGTGGACTTTTAACTGTGGTTTTAATTTCATTATCACCCTGGCCCGACTTTCACTAATAGGATCAAACAAGCATGGTAAAAGGAAAGCAGAAATACATCACATATAAGAATCAGAGGCCTAATTCATTAAATTAGAGAAATTTATAACTCCAGTGAACTATTATAGACTAATTGAATCTTCTCTTTTCCAAATAAGGCAACAAAGACCCCAAGAGGTATAATGATGTCTGCTAAGCCTTTGGTTAAGTGTGGTAGAGACAAAGCTGAAATTCAAACTGTAAGAGTATACCATTTCAGTGTCCTTCGCTTTTACCCAATAGAAATGATTTTAAAATGACAGAATCACAAACTGGTATAAACAAATTCCATTCTTATCGGGCATTTGCAATGGCGATAATTTGGAAGGTCAAACTTTTTTTTTTTTTCTTTTTCATTACTCTGCAGTGAATGTGCACTGACACAATTTGGAAATGTTATGGAATGTAGGCTTTCTATTACAATTGCAAAAATAGTAGAACATTCAGATTGTTAATTTTTGAAGACACAGCTATTTCCAAACTGTTTTTATTTGCGTTATGCTTTATCACTTACTTTTCTACACATCATGAAGATTAAGATCTTTGTAATTTAAAAATTATACAGCAGCTGCTACAAACTGCTTCTTACACTGGAACATGAGATTTATATTGGGAAAATACCTATTACTAGCTATAAAATATGTATGAGGCTCTGTAGCCAAGTTTGTAAAATGGAATTTCTTCTCACAGCAAAATGAAATGGTTACTTTGCTTGCAGGATTCACTATTAAAGGAGAATTGTATTGATATGTGTTAAGTATTGTTCTACTACATGAATAATGCAGCCATCCATTGTGATACTCAGTGTTTCGGAACTATTTCTATACCATGTATGCTGCCTTTTGCTGCTGAACTTATTTTATTTGACAGAATTTGCATAATTATTTAGATAAAGATGGGAAATGTATATTCGTAATTAATTTTGGTCTGTGTGTTTCCACAGCTAATTAGACAGATATGTTTTATTTACTAAACACAGAATCCACATCAACCAGAAAAATATCACAATAAGTTGGGGGGGAGGGTATTTTTTATGAAAAATGGCAACAAGTAAGCTATCAGGGATTTTCTTTAAAAATCTGTTTCCCAGAACATTTCACAAAAATAGAAAACAAAGGGTTTTTTTAAAATCACATTTTATCCTCTTAACCATTAGTAAGTTGCACAGTTATTATCCCTGTTTTCAAAATCAAGTGGTAGTTAAACAATTTGATCACCTTTTGCTAAAGCTACCCCCAAACAACTAAATTAATATTCTTCAAGTATTTCTCTTCAAATATCATCGATTCACTGTCACACCTTCAAAATCTCCTCTGCTAGTCTGCTCAGTGCAGTACAAATAGCAGAGTTCATGTTCACATTTAAAGTTCTTCTGAGAAGAGCATCACACGAGCTTTGTACCCCTTTCCAACCCAGTTCTCCAAATACACCTCACAATCTACACGCCCTGCCAGACCTGTATTCTTTTCTTCTTCGTTCTCTGACCCAGCCCCTCTCCAAAATATTCACATTTTATAGTTCTTTTCATCCTTGAAAACATAATGTAAATGCCCTTATTATTTGTCGGTCCAATTTCCTCTCATTTTATGTGAGTAGACATTTTTTGGAAAGTGGGAGTGATGCTCTGGTCTCCTGATAATATTTCCTCTTCCCCGAATTCCAGTAAAATGTACTGATCATTGTGCTAGGGGTAGAGCCACACTGTCTGGTCTAAATCCCACATGCACTGTTTACTAGTTGTGTGATTTAGAGTGGGTTACTAATAAGGACTACCTGTTAATCTTTATGGACTGCTCTAACAAAATATCACAGACTAGGTAGCTTGTAAACAACAAGCATTTATTGCTCACAGTTAGAGGCTGGGAAGTCCAAGATCAAGACACCAGTAGAAGTGAAGAAGGGTCTTCTCGCTTCATAGCTAGAGATTTTTTCCCTTCTTCTTACTTGGTGGAAAGGGTTAGGGAGCTCTGTGGAATATCTTTTATAAGAACACAAATCCCTTTCATGAGGGCTCCACCTCTGTGAGCTAATCACCTATTAAAGGCACCACTAATATAATCACTCATGAAGTGTAAGGATTTCAACATATGAATGCTGGGAATACAAATATTCAGGCTGTAGCAGTGCCTCAGTTCTGATGCAGATGAAGAGGATAATAATAGTATCTATTTGACACATTTTAAGTACATACAATTGTAGTGCCTTACATAGAGTCAATGATGAGTTAATGTTAGACATTATTATGGAAGAATAAAACTGATACTTAATAAATATTATACTTAATATATGTATGTTAAAAACAATCCATGATGCTTTACCTCCTTCCTGATTTTAAGACATAAAAGCATTTATGTATGTCACTAAGCAACATTTGTACACTTTTTTATTTCTATATATCTAACTGCTAATATAAATTTAGCACTTTAATTAGATACTGTCATGTGCCAAATGTGAAAAAAAAATCTTACAATCAAAGCCAGCTCTTAATCTCTTATAGAAATTGGGGAAACCTTTCTGAGTTTTGACCACATTTGATTTCTATCATTTTCCCTTCAAATGTGCATAGAACACATCCATATTGATGGAAATATGAGAATTTTCAAGAGTTTATTAAGGGGTACATGCGGAAATGCATATGTGCAATAAATATAAAGGCATCTTCATATTTGGTGATGTGCTTTCAGTTTTTTAATTAAAGATTATGCCCATATGAAAGCTTGGTATCTTCCTCAGACAAGGTGATGTGTTACAGTCAGATCCTTTCCATGGCAGGCAGTCAGAGGATTTTGCATAGCCCATTCAATATGCTTTGTGTATCTAGTTGGACAAAACATTCTATATTTTCTTAAATGTGCTCATTTGTCCCTAGTGCTCATTAACAAGTGTTGAATATGGTAGAAAATTCAAGGACAGTATAGTAAAGCACTGTTATTGGGCATAATTCTGGTTTGAATTGATAATTTGCAAAATTAATAATGGCACAACAAAAAATTAAATCACAAACAATAAGAAAGCATTATCCACAATTGCCCATAATTCTAATTCTAATTGCCCTTAATTTTTTCTAAAAACTTCTAAGTGCATTTAGGTTTAATTGCAAGAGGTATTTAATTAAGGTGTGCCAATGTGCAAAATTATCTCACCACTTAATTGTTGGAAGTGATGATTATGAATAGTGATGATTCAGTAAAATGTATATGGTATATAAAAATTTAGATAACCGTTATGGATTAATTGATTTTTATTTAATTACCAGATACTATTCCAATTTGTTAACCAGGTTTCAAAGTATCTCTAATTGGACTGCTAGTAAGACAAATCAGAACCCTAAATATTTTATTTTATTTTATTTTAAAATTTTTAATGTTTTTTTTTTTTTCTAGGAGAGAGAGAGAGAGACAGCGTGAGCAGGGGAGGGTCAGAGAGAGAGGGAGTCATAGACTCTGAAACAGGCTCCAGGCTCTGAACTGGCAGTCAGCACAGAGCCCGACGCGGGGCTCGAACCCACGAACCGCGAGATCATGACCTAAGCGAAAGTCAGACGCTTAGCCGACTAAGCCACCCAGGCGCCCCCCTAAATATTTTAAACATAGTACATACGCTTTTCTGTCTTGGCCTTCTGATTACTTTTTAAAAATATCTTTATCATAGGTTGAGCCTACATTAACTTCTGCCCTACTGGTTTAAATTGTTGCACAATTTTTAAATATGTGCTAATTTGATCAGAAATGAGAAATAAGGTGTTTTTAGCAGCAAAACGTTGTTTGATAATAAAGTTAGTACCAAATTTCGAGTGTAAATGTGATCCACATAGCACAGTTTATATGGAATTTTGAAGCATATTTTACCTCAATCCAATTAATAATTCTGTGTAGTGTGTTATTTTCTCTTTCTATGTAACACTTTCATTAAGTTTACCAAATTGGGGTTTCAACAGGCTATTCTTTTTTTCTCTTACTGGACTATTCTTTTTTTTTTTTCTTACTTATACTTACGATGTGCTCTTAAACGTAATAAAAGTATCTTTGCTTTTTGAGTTTCATAATTAAGACTTTTAACTATTTCAAGCTGACCTCCTTGCAATGAGTGCAAATTAGTGAGATTAAAATGAGATTGCTTGTCTCTATCCTCTTAGTTTACATGCAACTTTTACCACATCGCATTAACTAGATAGTTCAGTGCAAAGAGGTGCTATTTTGTTCATTTTCAGTGAAAACCTGGCTCTATTAATTAGGCTTGATAGATATTTTTAGCTTTAAAAATAATTTAAAAATGAAGCTTGGTATATATAAAAGTTTCCACTCAGTATTTATTAAATTTCTACTGCCCATATAGACGTTAACTCAATATTTTACTCTTTTCATTCAATTTAAGAATACACTTGGTTAAAATACAATGTGTCAGTCAGCATAGGCTGGTTTAGGCTGCAGAAAAAAAAAAAAATAATTCCGAGGATCTCAGTAGTTTGAAACCCTAATGCTGGTTTTTCTTTTTCTTTTTCAAGCTCCATGTCCAAGAGGGACTGGCACGTTACTCTGTTCTTACTACAGATACAACCAAGTACTGAAAACTCTTCTTCCACAATCACTATGGTGTGATAAAGAAAACATGTTAATCACACTGGCTATATGTTTTCTACCTGAAAAATGACATATCTAACTTTTGCTTCTGTTGCAGTGTCCAAAGCTATGCNTAATTCCGAGGATCTCAGTAGTTTGAAACCCCAATGCTGGTTTTTCTTTTTCTTTTTCAAGCTCCATGTCCAAGAGGGACTGGCACGTTACTCTGTTCTTACTACAGATACAACCAAGTACTGAAAACTCTTCTTCCACAATCACTATGGTGTGATAAAGAAAACATGTTAATCACACTGGCTATATGTTTTCTACCTGAAAAATGACATATCTAACTTTTGCTTCTGTTGCAGTGTCCAAAGCTATGCCTAATTTCAAGGGGGCCAGTTAAGCACAATTCCACCATCTGCTTGGATAGAGAAAAGCTGTAATATTTGTGATTACCACTAATGACCACCAAAGTCTGCTCTTCTGGTCACCACATATTGGGTATATTCATTTTTCCCTTCTACATAAACAACATCAACAACAGCAAACCTTCACCTGGTTTATGAAGAAAATAACTCTCAAGTCATAGCTTCAAATTAATGTTTAGGATACCTGAGTGAGGGGCTGTAGTTCCAAAGAATACTGCATATGCCTTCTCCTTGTTCTTAAATCTCTGAAATCAAAGACTAGTTATCGACTACTCACGTAAAATACAGACATACCTCAGAGATATTGTTAATTTGGTTCTAGACCACTGCAGTAAAGCTAATATTGCAATAAAGTTAGTGAAATGAATTTTTTGGTTTCCCAGTACATGTAAAAGTTATATTTATATGTATTGTGCAATGGTATTATGCTAAAAAACAATGTGCATACCATAATTTAAAAAATAGTTTATCATTAAAAAATCCTAAAATCATCTGAGCTTTCAGTGTGTTGTAATCTTTTTGCTGGTGGAAGGTGTTGGATGTTCATGGCTGCTGACTGATCATGTGGTGGTTGATGAAGGATGACAATATTTTTAAAGTTAGACAAAAACCTAGTTTGCTGAATCAACTGACACCATATAGATAATAATTATAAGGAAAAATCTGAAATATTGTGAGAATTAATAAAATGTGACACAGAAACATGAAGTGAGAAAATGCTGTTGGGAAAATGGCAGTAGTAGACTTGTTTGATGCAGTGTTGCCACAAACCTTCAGTTTGTAAAAAGTACAATATCTGCAGAGTGCAATAACATGAGATGTGCCTACATATTATGGTGGGGCTTGTTAGCATATAAAGTTAGCAATACATAGAGAAAATTGTATCCAATGACCAAGTGAGATTTATTACAGGTAGGGGAGACTGGTTGAACATTGATAATCAGTCAATGTAATCCACCGTATCAGCTAGTTTCATGCTAGTCTACATGATTGTATCAATCATTGCAGGAAAAAAAAGTGACAAAATTCAGTCTATCCATGATAAAAGCATCCAGCAAACTAGTAATAGAAGGAAAATCTCCTAAATTAATAAAGAATAACTGAAAATACACTAAGAAGTACATTTAATGGTAGAACACTGAATGTTCTTAGCCCAAAATTGGGAATAAAACAAGGATTTTCCACTCTTAACACTTTTATTCAACATAGTGATGTTAGCTATAGCCACGGCAATAAGGGAAGAAAATAATGATAAATAGAAAAGCTGTACAGATTATAGAGAAAGAAATAATTACATTTCTATATATCGACCACAAAACCATTTGCATTACAGAAAATGAAAAAGAAAAGTACCAAATCATTTTTTACGGTTGATCCAAGAGAAATGAAATACTTAGAAATTTCTAATTTGGAAATGGGTAAAAGATGTAAAGAGACATTTCGCCAAATAGGATATACAAATGATTAATATGCATATGAAAAGACATTCAACATAATTAACCATTTGAGAGATGCAGATTAAAAACATGGTGACATATTACTGCACCTATCAACATGACTAAAATAAAAAATAGTAATAATACTACGTGAATTTGAGGAATTAGAGAAATTAGATCATCTACACATTTTAGGAATGTAAAATGTTACAGCAAGTCTGGAGAAGAGATTGGCAGTTTGCTGTAACACTATACATGTAGTTACAGTACAATACAGGAATAGTACCCTGAAACTTAAATGTTTATTAACACAAACATGTGCACACAAATGTTCATATCAACTTATTAATAATAGCCCCAAACTGGAGATAATATAAATATCTTATTTTTTAAATGCTTATTTATTTTTGAGAGAGGGAGAGAGACAGAGCATGAGCAGGAGAAGGTCAGAGAAAGAGGGAGACCCAGAATGTGAAGCAGGCTCCAGGCTCTGAGCCATCAGAACAGAGCCCGATGCAGGGCTCGATCTCACGAACCCTGAGATCATGACCTGAGCTAAAGGTGGATGATTAACTGACTGAGCCATCCAGGGGCCCCTATAGATATCTTTTAATTGGGGAATGAGCTAACAGTTATACATCCATACCATGAAATAGTACTCAATAGTAAAAATAAACTATTGATAAATGCAGTGATTTGTATGAATCTCCAGATAATTCTGAGTTAAAAAAAAAGGACAATACAAAAAGGTTTCATACTATGTAAAACTGTTTTGATTATATTTTGAAAAGACAGTTTTAGAACTGTAGCACAGAGGTTGCCAGTGTTTTAGGGAAGAAGTGGTGACAACGTGAGAAGTGGATATGTTTGGTATGGATAGAACAGCATGAGGGACCCTTGTGCTGATGGAACTGTTCTGCCTCCTGACTGTGGTGGTGAATACACAAACCCACATGTATGATGCAATTGTGTCAAACTAAATACACAAATTTGGGGGCGCCTAGGTGGTTCAGTCAGTTAAGTGTCCGAATCTTGATATCGGCTTAGGTCATGATCTCAGGGTGAGTTTGAGCCCCATGTCGGGCTCCAGGAGCCTGCTTGGGATTCTCTCTCCCTTTCTTTCTGCCTCTGCTCTGCTCATTTGTACATGCACTCTCTCTCTCTCAAAATAAATGTAAATAAATAAAAATAAATATATACACATATTTGTACATATTTGCTCATAAAGTATGGTTTATGAAGTAGCTATTATCCCTTTTGGCATTTAGGCCATACTTCATATTAACTCTTAAATTTTTAACTCCTAGTACTTAGTGAAGAGAACAGAGTAAATACATATTAATAAATGCAGCCTATGTATAACAAAGCATATATGAAAGAAAGAAGACTAAAGATATTCAGTACAGTATAAAGAAATATTTCTTTTAATCCCAACTGTGGGTGGTTTCATGGTTTTGCAAATTGATTCTTCTCAAGATAACAACATTCCTGTGATGGAAGAAAGCCAACAACAACTAACTCATTGTGACCTAATTATCAAAGTACATGAGAAATACAACCTGACTGTTTTATCATGAATTTTATTTAAAATAAATAACCTACATATCCTCATGTTATATATGATGCCAGACAGTGAGAATTATTATGTATAAAGGAGGCACTGGTGATCTTGGGGTAGTACTGAAGCTGGTCTTGCTTGGCTCACAATATAGATCGGGAAGTAGATTAACACTTGCCCATTAAATCCCATCTCTAAATGACATTTCAATTGTTTGACATGTCATGGTATTCCTCTTTAATAATTTCTCATTTAACTTGCTTCTTCAACATATGTGCTCATCTTAATCATTCACTCATCCTTGAAGTAGCCAAATTTAAATGCTATGTGTTTTTATTCACAAAGCAAGGAATCAACCTCATTATACTCTTGAATGCACAGCTTTTACTAGGAGATCCTCCTCTTAAGCCAAAAAATCAATTTACGTTTAACGAGAGGAATGATATCTTTTTCTGTGTGTTGGCAAAATGGGAGAGAAATGAGAGAGGGAAAAACTCCCTTTATTATATGTTAAATTGTCTCTCTGTGGGTACCTCCCATGTGTGGGGTGGATCTGGCAGCTGATTTACATTGTCATATCTTGTTAATCTCACCTTCAGATTCATTTGTGCTTTCAAGATAATGGAACTGAAGTAGATGTTCTGCAACAGAAGATGCATGATCACGTTAAATGCATTGATGTGTTAATGTATTACAACATAGTATGATCCAGTGGTTGTCCGGTGTTCATTATGAATCTCAGGAATTAATTCACTTTAAAGACTAGGAAGAATTGCTTTGCAATTACTAACACAGGAGACAATAATTCTGCAGGATTAGGGATTACTATTGAGGGAATGACTCAGAAAATGCAGCATTTACATTCACAGCTTCATGGCCAGTTTGTATACAATTAGAGTTTTTCAATTGTTAGTATGCTAAGATTCACAAAAGAATTCCCTTTGAGATCTATCTTACAATATTATGTTGTAGATGAGAAAGCATGCAAGTAAGTTTTGGCACTTCCCATAATGATTTAAGATGCAAACATGTTAGTACAGATCTTTACAGTTTAATAAAATACTTTCACATATTTTTAAATTTGATTTAGTTAATGCTGGGAAAAACATGTAATTAGGCAGATCGGTTACTAACCCCAGGGAGGTTAAAGAACTTAATCAAGATCACACAGCTGGAAAAAGACAGAGTTGAGATGATAATTCTACCTACTGGTGGAATGAATGCATGCATGCATAAATGAATGAATGGCAAAATAACTCCAGGTCATCTTAGAATGGTACATCATTGTACCTAGTAGTTCATATGGGGTATACTGTGGAACATGCCATGTTTCCCAAAACTTTCAATTGATCTTTATGCATTTGAAGGTAATTCTTTAAAATTTTTAAATATATATTTATTTTTGAGAAAGAGCGAGCATGAGCCAGGGAGAGGCAGAGAGGGAGACACAGAATCTGAAGCAGGCTCCTGGCTTTGAGCTGTCAGTAGAGCTTGACACCAGGTTCAAACTCACAAATTCTGACATCCTGACCTAGCTGAAGTCAGATGCTTAACCAGCTGAGCCACCTAAATGCCCTTGAAGGTAGTCCTTTAAAGAGATGGTGTGGACAAGCCTCAATACAACTATTGCTTTTATGGATAAATGTTTTCTTAAGGGATGGGTTTGTAGCAGACAAGTAGCTGTTCACTTAAAACTGTATCTAACCATTTATAATGGCAAACTGTTTTGATTTAGATAGAAAACAGTTTCTGTTAATTTGCACAGTTTAAAACTGTGAGATCTGTCTCTCGTTGGTAAGAAGCAGTGACATTTGGATGTTTAGTCACCAGGCGGTAGGAATCCTATCTTGTCAGATCTACAGTATCACGCTGTTCATAGTGATAGTACCCAATGATATGAAGCAACATTCTCATTCATATCACTGTGGAGTAAAGGTCTCTGAAAATATTTTCAATCAACCAGTACAAATTTAGAATTATCCATATGCATTCGTTTCCTGAATTTAATATCATCAACATGATCTGTATCATTTTCATGTCATTTTTACTAATTGCCACACTGGTGACTAATTGAAGTATACTTTAAGCTTAAAGAATATGATTCTATGCTTTATTATCTTCATTAACATTTTATCACTTCTAGCACATATACCATTTCATTAAATTAATGATTTTTAGAAACGTTGACTCAGTTGACAGTTTGCAATACAAAGAAATGAGATGCATAAGTGAATGTATGTTTTATATTTTACAGATTGTGAAATACAGGCTCCTGAGTCGTCTGTGCCAACAACTTTCTTTAGTTAATGGTGTCCCCATTAGTTATATCGTACACATCATGGCAAAAGAAAATAATGAGAGGTTTTGCATCAAGAAAGAACATGTTGTTAAGTCATGAACTGTTTTCTTCCCTTTGCAAGCAAAACTTAAGGATAGGTTTTGCTGGGGTGCCTGAGTGGCTCAGTCAGTTGAACATCCGACTTTGGCTTAGGTCATGACCTCGTGGTTCATGGGTTCAAGTTGTCTGCTGACAACTAGCTCAGAGCTGGAGCCTGTCTTCGAATTCTGTATCTCCCTCACTCTTTGACCCTCTCCTGCTCATGCTGTCTCTCTCTTGCTCTCAAAAATAAATAAAAAAACATTAAAAAATAAATTTAAAAAGGATAGGTTTTGCTAACCAAGAGTTGGTCTTACACAAGTTCCAGGTTATTATCAACTCTTATCATAACCAGTCTAAAAGCTTCCTAATTAGAAAACCTGCACCGACTCTGCCTACTGGCAAATTTTATCTGCAGTCTGTAGCAAAAGGAATGTTTTTCCCAAACCAACCATATCGATATCTATTCCATTGCTTAAAAACTTTTAAAGGCTTATTTCTTAATGCTTATTTCTCTTAGAATAAATATTGTATTAGGTAGTGAAAGAACAGCTACTGTAGCCCATGGATCCCAAATTTTATTCACTTAACACAGTGGAAGTTTACTTCTCATTCATGCAGCAGAACAAAACAGGTGTTACTGGTAGGCAAGGTTCAGCCTCATTATGATGTAAGAACCCAGGTTCTATACCGTCATGACTCAGACTTCCTGCATTCTGATGGAAAAGTAAAGGAAGGGTGAAGAAGTCACGTTGTTTCTTAAACATGTTATCTCAAATATGCACATCAGTTTTAACATCTTCCATTGGCCAGAAATAATTGGGATCTTACTGAATTTTGTCTGGGGATATGTTGCTTCAATGCGAATCCACTTCTGGGGACAGTTTGCCATTATAAATGGTTAGATACAGTTTTAATTGAACAGCTACTTGTCTGCTACCAAACTCATCCCTTAAGATATCATGTAAGATTCTGCCATTTCTGGTCGTTTAAAGCTCTTTTCTCCTTTGGCTCACACTCTTGTTCTTTCTGTCTCCGTCATGTCACATATTTCCTTTTAACATAAAGTTTTTGTATATGTTTTACTTTTTTCTTTTGAATCTCAACATAGATGCTATTTGTCAAATTCTTAGCCAGCCTCTCTGACTCCATTTCTTATGCTATATATCCTCATACTTATACTTTACTATGTACCTCTACTCTGCAGCATTTGTGTCTGTTCTTATTTTTACATTTGGCTGTCTTACTAAGTAAAATATTTCCTAGAATACAAGGTTCACTACAGTGGATATTATGTTTGGTTTCATTTACTCTTTTATTTGTAGCCTCTAATGCAGTCCTTAGCATTTGGTAAAAATTCAGCAAGTACTAAATGAATTAATGCATGACTTACTGACATTGGCCTAGTACTCTTCAAACCCTTTTAAACTGCTACCATGATCTTCTAAATGCAAACATTCATCATGAGTCAGTGCCTAACTTGTAGTCCCACTGAAGCAGACCCTAATTTGAATATTCAGATGAAAGTAGTTTATTACTAGGTTGGGGAACATGAAGGGAAAGTGGTACAGGGAAAGGTAGGTGGCCAATAATTCCAATGGCTTACTTCCATTAAGGAGACTGGAAAGCAATATACTCCTCCTCATCATTAGTTTAGGATTAATGTGGAAGAGAGTTGATTTTCTAGCAGAGATACATCAAGCAGAGTGGACTTCTGAGAAAAGGTTCTGGACATCAATATGCAGATATTGGCAGATGGAAGTCCTCTGGCACATGTAAATATTTTACATGTAAAGGATAAGGGCAGGATACTTATAACATCTGTCTCAGTTTACCTGATGCCTGGTACTACTGTAATCATGCAGCTCATGTGTTTTTTGTTTTGTTTTTCTCTCTCTTACCTTTCTCTAATAGTCATTTTACTGGGCTCTTCTCTAGTCCTGCTGGAATATCACTGACAATGAGTATTCTTAAAGCATGTCTCCCACATATTATGTGCATCCTCAACAGTTCTCAATGAGTATATCCTTTCTGTCTGTTTTTATTTAAATTCCACTTAGTTAGCATACAGTGTAATATTAGTTTCAAGTGTACAATATAGCGACTCAACACTTCTACTTCACCCTGTGCTCATCACAAGTGCCCTCCTTAATCCCCATCATCTATTTAACCCATTCCCTACCCACAAACTGGTAACACCTCTATAGTTAAGAGTCTGTTTCTTAGTTTGTCTCTCTCTCTCTTTTTTTTTCACTTTACTCCTTTGTTTTGCTTCTTAAATTCCACATATGAGTGAAATTATATGGTATTTGTCTTTCTCTGACACCCCTTTTTTGCTTAGCACAATACTCTCCAACTTCATATCATTGAAATGGCATGATTTTATTCTTTTTATGACTAAGTAATAGTCCACTGTATATATATATACACCCCTTCTTTATCCATTCGTTAGTCAGTGGACACTTGGGCCATTTCCATAATTTGGCTATTGTAGATAATGCTGCTATAAACAATGAGGTGTATGTATTTGAGTTAGTATTTTTTATATTTTTTAGGTAAATACCTAATAGTGCACTTGCTGGATCATAGAGTAGTCATGTTTTTAACTTTGTCTAGAGTGGCTGCACAAGTTTGCATTCTCACAAACAGTACAAAAGCATTCCCCTTTTCCCACATCCTCAACAACATCTGTTGTTTCTTGTGTTGTTGATTGTAGCCATTCTGACAGGTATGAGGTGATATCTCAATGAAGTTTTGATTTACATTTCTGTACATTTTTTAAATGTTTCTCTTCATCGTCTGTATGTCTACTTTGGAAAAATATGTAATCATATCTTCTGCCCATTTTTAATTGGATTATTCACTTTCTGGGTATTGAGTTTTAGAAGTTCTTTATATATTTTGGATACTAACCTGTTATTGAATATGTCATTACCATATTTCTTCTCCCATTCTGCAGATTGCCTTTGATTTTGTTGATAATTATTAATTAATTAATTAATTGATTGATTATTTTTGCCGTGCAGAAGCTTTTGATTTTGATGTAGTCACAATAGTTTATTTTTGTTTCCTTCTCAGAAGACTCATCTAGAAGGAAGCTGCTATGCGCAGTGTCAAAGAAGTTCTGGCTTGTGCTCTTTTCTAAGATTTTTATATTCACGTTTCACATTTAGGTTTTTAAACCATTTTGAATTAATTTTTGTGTATGGTGTAAGAAAGTGGTCCAGTTTCATTCCTTTGCATATTTCTTTTTTTTTTTCTTTTGCCTATTTCGGTCCAGTTTTCCCAACAGCATTTGTTGGAGACTATCTTTTTCCCATTGAATGTTCTTGCCTGCATTGCAGAAGGTTAATGGACCATATAGTTGTGGATTCATTTCTGGGGTTTCTGTTCTGTACGTTTGATCTTTGTGTCTGTTTTTGTGCCAGTACCATACTATTTTGGTTATTACAGCTTTGTAATATTAACTTGAAGTCCAGAATTGTGATGCACTAGCTTTACTTTTCTTTTTCAAGATTGCTTTGGCTCTTTGGGCTCTTTTGTGGTTCCATACAAATGTTAGTATTGTTCGTTCTAGCCTTGTGAAAATAGATATTGGTATTTATATAGAGATTGCATGAAATGTGTAGATTGCTTTGTGGAATATAGACATTTTGACAAAATTTGTTCTTCCAGTCTATAAGCATAGAATGTCTTTCCATTTCTTTATGTCATCTTTTATTTATTTCATCAGTGTTTTATAGTTTTCACAGTTAACAGGTCTTTCACATCTTTGGTTAGGTTTATTCCTATGTATCTTATTATTTTTGGTGCAGTTGTCAATGACATTAATTTCTTTATTTCTCTTTCTGCTTCTTCATTATTGGTGTATAGAAATCCAACAGATTTCTGTACATTATTATTATTATTTTATCCTGAGACTTTGCTGAATTTGTTTATCAGTACTAACAGTTTTCTGGTGGAGTCTTTTTGAGTATTCTGTATACAGTATCATGTCATCTGCAAATAATAAAAGTTTTACCTCTTTCCTGACAATTTAGATGCTTTTTATTTATTTTTGCTGTCTGATTGCTGTAACTGGGATTTTCAGTGCTATCTTGAGGAAATGGTGAGAGTAGACATCCTTGTCTTGTTCCTGACCACAGAGGAAAAGTCCTCAGTTTTCTCCCATTAAGGATGATATTAGTTGTGGGTTTTTCATATATGGCCTTCATTATGTTGAGGTATGTCTCCTCCTAAACCTAATATATTGAGAATTGAGAATATTTTTTATCATGAATGGATGTTCTACTTATGCTTTTTATGCATCTATTGAAATAATGGTATGGTTCTTGTCCTTACTTTTATTAATGTGGTATATGATGTTGATTGATTTGCAAATATTGAACCACACTTGGAACACAGGAATAAAACCCACTTGATGGTAGTGAATGTGGCTTTAATGTATTGTTAGATTCAGTTTCCTAGTATTTTGTTGAGGATTTTTGCTTTTATGTTTATAAGATATATTGGACTTAGTTCTCTTTTTTTGTAACATCTTACTGTTTTGGTACTAGGGTAATGCTGGCGTCCTAGAATGCATTTGGAAGTTTTCTTTCCTTTTCCATTCTTTTGGAATAGCTTGAAAAAATAGGTAATAACTTCTTTATTTTTTATTTTAATAATTAATTGTCAAGTTAGCTAACATACAATGTAGTCTTGGCTTTGGGATTAGATTCCCATGATTCATCCCTTACATACAACACCCAGTGCTCGTCCCAAGTGCCTTCCTCAATGCCCGCCTCCCTTTCACCCCCCTCCCACTCCCCACCTCCATCAACCCTCACTTTATTCTCTGTATTTAAGTGCAGGAGGCCGAGCCGGCTCTGGCTGGTCCAGGGGTCCCTGAAGGATGGACAGTGTCGGTGAGAGAGAGAGAGTGAGAGAGCCCCGAGATTCTTTCTGATCACCAGGCAGCCATCTCTGTCCTGGCGGTTTTGGTGTCTTTATTTAAAGGTTCAGGAAAAACATGAAGTCAGAGAAAGGAATTTCTACAATGGGATGCCTTTTGCGATAACAAGTTTTTGATATTCTGCAGAATTATCCCAGTCATAGTGAATTTACAACGAAAGAATTAACAGGATGCTCTTAGTGAAAAATAGGATAACATATAGGTTAAATTGTATATAGATAAGCTAGGAGTCATTCTGTCTGGCTTTCAAGAGGATGAATGTTTCTGAATTGGTTTGTTTGTAGAAACTATCATGGGGGCCCTAAATGTGTCAGTCTTTGCACCTGGGTTTATGTTTTAGCTACTCTTATCTATCCTCATCCCAGCTGCCAGTGCAAGGGAAGGTGTTTGTGGAATGTAGGCCTTGAGGAAGGGACTGCTATGCTTCACCAATTAGCAAAGATATATAAGATATATGTAGTAACTATGTTCTGCCCTAACCCCAAAATAGGCTCTTTGTCTCGGGGCCAGGCTCAATTGTAATTCTTGTGTTCTTAACCCCCTTTATTATCTAAGTCTTGGGTCTGCAAGGCCCATAGGAAGAGCCTTTTGACAATCACCCACAGAGCTTTCATCTAAAATCTCTTTTGTAAAGGCAGGAATATGCTTTTCCTTATGAGGTATCTATGTTCAGAACATTGGTCTGATATGGAATATTGTGAGGCCTGGTCAATACCAGTAGCCTCATTTCCAACATGAGCCAATAATAGCAGAAGGAGATACCAGTTTTCATTTCTCATGGCAGGAGCTGTGCAAACACTGCCATTTCCTTGCTGTGATTGCCATCCAGAGAGGCCGGTGCAGCTCCTGGCATTTTAGAGTCTCTTATGGTGTGTAATTATTTTTCCTTCCCTTCTCCTAGGTCTTCTGTTAAGTCTCAAATTACACATATGAGTGAAATCATATGATATCTATCTTTCTCTGACTGACTTATTTCACTTAGCATAATACCCTCCAGTTCCATCCATGTTGTTGCAAATGGCAGGATTTTATTATTTTTCATCACTGAGTAGTATCCCAGCGTGTGTGTGTGTGTGTGTGTGTGTGTGTGTGTGTAATATATATATAATCTTCATCAGTTGATGAGCATTTGGGCTCTTTCCAAAATTTGTCTATTATTGATAGTGCTGCTATAAACATTGAGGTACATGTGCCCCTGTGAGTCAGCATTTCTGTATCTTTTGGATAAATTCTTAGTAGTGCTATTGCTGGGTCATAGGGTAGTTCTATTTTTAATTTTTTTGAGGTACCTCAGCGCTTTCCCAGAATGGCTGCAGCAGTTGCATTCCCACCAACAGTGCAAGAGGGTTCCCCTTTCTCCACATCTTCACCCACATTTGTTGTTTTCTGAATTGGATAATAACTCTTTTTTAAATGTTTGGTAGAATTTGTTTCTGAAGATAACTTATCCTGGACTTGTGTTTATTAGGAGTTTTTTGATTACTGATCCAATTTTTTTAATGTTTAATTTTGAGAGACAGAGAGACAGAGAGCAAGGGAAGGTCAGAGATAGAGGGAGACAGAGTGTGAAACAGGAGCCAGGCTCTGAACTCTCAGCCCAGAGCCCAGTGTGAGGCTCAACTCATGAGCCGTGTGATCATGACCTGAGCCAAAGTCGGACGCTTAACCAACTGAGTCACTTAGGTACCCTGATAACTGATTCAATTTTTTGTTGGTTATCAAGCTGTTCAAATTTTCTATTTCTTTCTGTTTCAGTTTTGGTAGTTTATACATTTCCAGGAATATATCCACTTCTTTTAGGTTGTCNATAGGTTAAATTGTATATAGATAAGCTAGGAGTCATTCTGTCTGGCTTTCAAGAGGATGAATGTTTCTGAATTGGTTTGTTTGTAGAAACTATCATGGGGGCCCTAAATGTGTCAGTCTTTGCACCTGGGTTTATGTTTTAGCTACTCTTATCTATCCTCATCCCAGCTGCCAGTGCAAGGGAAGGTGTTTGTGGAATGTAGGCCTTGAGGAAGGGACTGCTATGCTTCACCAATTAGCAAAGATATATAAGATATATGTAGTAACTATGTTCTGCCCTAACCCCAAAATAGGCTCTTTGTATCGGGGCCAGGCTCAATTGTCATTCTTGTGTTCTTAACCCNTATCTAAGTCTTGGGTCTGCAAGGCCCATAGGAAGAGCCTTTTGACAATCACCCACAGAGCTTTCATCTAAAATCTCTTTTGTAAAGGCAGGAATATGCTTTTCCTTATGAGGTATCTATGTTCAGAACATTGGTCTGATATGGAATATTGTGAGGCCTGGTCAATACCAGTAGCCTCATTTCCAACATGAGCCAATAATAGCAGAAGGAGATACCAGTTTTCATTTCTCATGGCAGGAGCTGTGCAAACACTGCCATTTCCTTGCTGTGATTGCCATCCAGAGAGGCCGGTGCAGCTCCTGGCATTTTAGAGTCTCTTATGGTGTGTAATTATTTTTCCTTCCCTTCTCCTAGGTCTTCTGTTAAGTCTCAAATTACACATATGAGTGAAATCATATGATATCTATCTTTCTCTGACTGACTTATTTCACTTAGCATAATACCCTCCAGTTCCATCCATGTTGTTGCAAATGGCAGGATTTTATNTTTTCATCACTGAGTAGTATTGAGGCGTGTGTGTGTGTGTGTGTGTGTGTGTGTGTGTGTGTGTGTGTATAATATATATATAATCTTCATCAGTTGATGAGCATTTGGGCTCTTTCCAAAATTTGTCTATTATTGATAGTGCTGCTATAAACATTGAGGTACATGTGCCCCTGTGAGTCAGCATTTCTGTATCTTTTGGATAAATTCTTAGTAGTGCTATTGCTGGGTCATAGGGTAGTTCTATTTTTAATTTTTTTGAGGTACCTCAGCGCTTTCCCAGAATGGCTGCAGCAGTTGCATTCCCACCAACAGTGCAAGAGGGTTCCCCTTTCTCCACATCTTCACCCACATTTGTTGTTTTCTGAATTGGATAATAACTCTTTTTTAAATGTTTGGTAGAATTTGTTTCTGAAGATAACTTATCCTGGACTTGTGTTTATTAGGAGTTTTTTGATTACTGATCCAATTTTTTTAATGTTTAATTTTGAGAGACAGAGAGACAGAGAGCAAGGGAAGGTCAGAGATAGAGGGAGACAGAGTGTGAAACAGGAGCCAGGCTCTGAACTCTCAGCCCAGAGCCCAGTGTGAGGCTCAACTCATGAGCCGTGTGATCATGACCTGAGCCAAAGTCGGACGCTTAACCAACTGAGTCACTTAGGTACCCTGATAACTGATTCAATTTTTTGTTGGTTATCAAGCTGTTCAAATTTTCTATTTCTTTCTGTTTCAGTTTTGGTAGTTTATACATTTCCAGGAATATATCCACTTCTTTTAGGTTGTCAATTTGTTGGCATTTAATTTTTCACAATATTCTCTTATAATTACTTGTATTTCTTTGGTATTTGTATTAGTTGTTAATTCTCCTCTCTCATTTATGATTTTATTTATTTGGTCCCTTTCTCTTCTTTTATAAGTATGACTAGAGGCTTATCAATTTTATTAAATTTTTCAGAGAACCAGCTCCTAGTTTCACCAACCTGTTCTCCTGTTTTTGTAGTTTTTATATCATTTATTTCTGCTCTAACCTTTACTATTTCCCTCCTTCTGCTGGCTTTACACTTTGTTGTTCTCTTTCTGCCTCTTTTAGGTGTAAGATTAGGTTGTTTATTTGAGATTTTTCTTGTTTCTCTTTTTATAAATATATTTTTTAATGTTTATTTATCTTTAAGAGAGAGAGAGACAGAGTATGAGCAGGGAAGGGGCAGAGAGAGAGAGACACACACAAAATTTAAAGCAGGCGCCAGGCTCTGAACTGTCAGCATAGAGCCAGACATGGGACTCGAACCCACAAACAATGAGATCATAACCTGAACCGAAGTCAGATTCTTAACCCACTGAGCCACCCAGGCACCCCTCTTGCTTCTTGTGTTAGGCCTGTATTGCTATATAGTTCTTTCTTAGGACTGCTTTTGCTGAATTTCAAAGGTTTTACAGTGTTGTATTTCCATTTTCATTTGTTTCTATGTATTTTTTTAATTTCTTCTTTGATTTCCTGGTTAACCCATTCATTGTTTAGTAGCATGTTATTTAACTTCTGTGTATTTGTGGTCTTTCCAGATTTATTTATTGAATAGCATTGAGTTCAGGAAAGGTGCAAGGGATAACTTTGATCTTGAATTTGGTGAGGCCTGGTTTGTGGACAAATATGTGGTCTATTGTGGAGAATGTGTCAAGGTTCCACATGCACCTTGAAAAGAATGTGTATTCTGCTGTTTCAGCATGGAATGTTGTCTGTCTAGTCCAGTGTGCCACTCACAGCTATTGTTTTCTTGTTTATTTTCTGTTTATATAATCTATCTACTGATATAAGTGGGTATTAAAGTCCCCTACTATTATTGTATTATTATTGATTAGTTCCTTTATGTCTGTCATTAATTATTTTATGTATTTGGGTGCATAAATGTTTATAATTGTTTTATCTTTTTGTTGGAATGCCCTCTTTATTATTATACAGTGCCTTTGTCTCTTTTTACAGTCTTTTTTTAAAAGTCTAGTTTGTCCATTGTAAGTATTGCTGCTTCAGCTTTCTTTTGACATAAATAGAATGATAACTGTATCTCTGTCCCTTCACTTTCCACCTGTAGGTGTCTTTAGATCTAAAAGGAGTCTCTTGTAAGCAGTATATAGATGGGTCTTGTTTTTTATGCATTCTGACGCTCTGTGCCTTTTGATTGGAGTGTTTCGTCCATTTACAAAGTATGTATGTATGTATGTATTTGTTTTTATTTCTTTAAGTGTTTATATTTGAGAGAGAGAGAGAGAGGAAAGGTGGGGGAGTGCAGAGGATCTGAAGCAGGCTCTGTGCTGACAACAGAGAGCTTGATGAGGGCTTAAATTCACAAATATTAAATCATGACCTGAGCTGAAGTTAGATGCTTAACTGAGCCACCCAAGTGTCCCCAAAGTATTTATTGTTAGATAAATATTTATAACGATTTTATTATTTGTTTTGTCCTTGTTTCTGGAGATTTTCTCTGATCCTTTTTTCTTTTTCTCTCTTATGTATTTTGCTTTTATTTGATTTTTTTCTTTAGATACATTTGGATTTCTTTCTCTTTATTCTCTGCATGCTTATTAGTGCTTTTTAATATATGGTTACTGTTAGTTTGGTATATAAACTTTCCGCATATAGAAGTCTATTTAAGTTGATGGTCATTTAAGTTATAACCCATTCTTCTCTTTTCCCCGTGTTTTAAGTATATGTTATATATTTTACATCCTGTTTTGGGTGTGAGTTCCTTGACTGATTTTTCACAAAAATATACATTATCTTACTGCTTTTGTGTTTCTCACCTTTAGACTGTCATCTTTGGTCTCTTATTCCACTCAGAGTCTCCTTTATTATTTCTTGCAAGGTTCATTCAAAATCGTGAACTCCTTTAGTTTTTCTTTGTCTGGGAAACTCTTTATTTCTCCTTCTCTTCAGAATGATAGCTATGCTGGATAGAGTATTGTTGGGTGCAGATTTTCCCCTTCCAGCACTTTGAATACATCATACCACTCCCTTCTGGCTTGCAAAGTTTCTGTTGAAAACATCTTCTGCTAGCCTTAAGGGTTTTTCATTATAAGTTAAAAACTTTTGTCTTGATCCTTTTAAGATTTTTTTTTCTTTATCATTATATTTGCAAATTAAATTCCAATACATCTTGGTATCAGGCTGCTTTTGTTGATTTTGATGGGATTTTCCTGTGCCTTCTGGAATTGGATGTCTGTTTCCTTCCCAGATTAAGGAAATTTTCTTCTATTATTTCTTCAAATAAATTTTCATCCTCTTTTCTTCTTCTGGGGTTCCTATAATACAAATGTTATTACATATGATGCAGTCACTGAATTCTTTAAGTCTATTCTTGTTTTACATAATTCTTCTTTCTCTCTCTTTTTTTTTCTTAAATATTTTTATTTATTTCTAGGAGAGAGAGAGACAGCGTGAGCAGGGGAGGGTCAGAGAGAGAGGGAGACACAGACTCTGAAATAGGCTCCAGGCTCTGAGCTGGCAGTCAGCACAGAGCCCGACACGGGGCTCGAACCCACGAACCGCGAGATCATGACCTAAGCGAAAGTCGGACGCTTAACCGACTAAGCCACCCAGGCGCCCCCTTTCTCTCTTTTTTTTAAAGTTCCTTGCTTTCCATTACTTTTCTGATAGGTCATTAATTCATTTCTCTGAATCTTCAGGCTTACTGTTTATTGCATTAAGTGTTTCTAATCTCAGTTATTGCACTCTTCATTTTTGATTATTTCTTTTTGCACTTTTGTATCTCTGTGGTAAGGGTCTCACTGATATCTTCTATTATTTTCTCAAATCCAGTGAGTGGGCTTATTATGGACTTATTATGATCATTATATTAAATTCTCCTTCAGGCATGTTACTTATATCTGTTTCTCTTTGGTCTCTGGCCATGGCCTCATCTTGTTCTTTCTCTGGGATAAATTTCTCTGTTTTCTCATTTTGCTTAAGTCTCTGTTGCTTATTTATCTTAGAAAAGCCAATAAGTCTCCTGCTCCTGAAAGTAATGGCCTTATGAAGAAGCAGTCATGTAGTGCGCAGGGCCTGGCCCTTCAGGGAGTGTCTCCGGTGTGTGCTACGTGCACTCTGCTACTGTCTTCTGGCTGCTTTATCCATCAGGCCAGTCATCCCAGAGCCTATCCGTGCCTGCTGTGAGCAGTGTTTGGTCCCTGACCTGTATGTGGGGAGTTTTAACTAGGTGTGCTGTGGTCTGCTTGTGACATAAGACCTGTTACACCTCCACCTCCACAAAACTCTTAGGTATGGTGTTGAGGTGTGGGCAGGAGTGTGCTGATTCTCAGGGGGAAGGGGCCCACTGCCCTGGAACTGGAACAAGCCTGGCTGAAAAGGGTAGTCTCACTGGACTGCAGGGGTGTCGGGCTTGGTGTAAGCAACTTAGGCAGCCTGTGCTGTGCAGCTTTCTGCAGGTGTCTCTGTGTTTATGCTGAGAGGGAAGTGAGGGAAATGGCACTGGTCAGCATCTTTGTTCCCAGAGAGATCTCTCTATGAACTCTGGTTCAAGGATGTGCTCCAAGAAGATCAAATAATTTCCCCACTGTGTGCCTCAGACACTTTTCCAAAAAAATTTTTTAATGGTTATTTATTTTTGAGAGAGAAAGAGAAACAGCACAAGCAGGGAAGGGGCAGAGAGAGAGACACACACACAAAACCTGAAGCAGGCTTCAGGCTCTGAGCTGTCAGCACAGAGCCCAGCGTGGGGCTTGAACCCACAAACTGACTTGAGCCAAAGTCAGGCACTTAATCCACTGAGCCACCGCTGCCTCAGATGCTTTTTAGATTGCTATTTCCATGTTGTCTGTCCCTGGGTTGTTTGCCTGACTTCTCTCCAAGCCCACTGCAGTGCCTGCCTGGCTTTGTTCCAGCCATGCCTGCTGATCTTTAAATCTTCAGGCTTTACATCCCCACTGGTTGCAAGAACTCAAGAAATCCATCCCTTCTCATTTTCTAAGCCAATGGCTATGGAGAACTGTTTTCCCTGTGCATTCCTCTCTCTCTTGCCCTTCTCTGCAACCATGGCTTCTTCCCCTCTGCACCAGACAGGACCTGTCTCTCCCCTAATTCATGCCTTTGTACTTTCCTACCTTCTTCAATGTGGCATCTTCTCTTTCTGTAGTTGTGGAGTTTGTTCAGTCAGTGTTTAGGTCAATGTCTGGGGCATTTAGGGTGATTTGATAGTTACCTAGTTGAATTCATGAGATGGGGTGAGCTCGGGACCCTCCTACTCTGCCTCCACCTTCCCATCTCTATAGTATTCTTTATTCAGCCCAAACTCTTGCCCTATTTTCGTATAAATTAGTTTTATTATGCTTTTTTTCCCTCTCTTGACATCCATTATCAAATTCTCTCCTCTGATATGTTCTTGTGTATTCTACATAGCTTCCTTGATCCCCTTTACCTAGAATAATCTTGGCTTTTTGAATTTTCATTTATTCTTTAAGACAGCATTCAAATTTAAGCCTCGTTATTAGAAAGTTTAATCTTAGAGTTGTCCAAGTGGATTACTTTGGAGGTGATTAGTTTGCCATTCCTGTATGGTTTTAAGTTCAAATTTGGCAAAAATGTGGTGGAAGTATCCAAGGGAGACCTGATGAGCCATGTATTGAATATCCAGACTTCCTAATGTCTTCTTATTCTGTGATTCTATTAACTCCTTCCTAATTAGTCCAGGTAGTATTGCTCATTTTGTGAAATGCCTGTGACATACAAAGTTTTAACTAGGATTTTAGAACTAATCACATGCACTTGTATATTCTATGGCAATTTTATATGCATGTTTCTCATCTCTGCTAGATGATAAATTCTCAGAGGGCAGAGATGTACCATAATACAATCTATATCTCAGAGTGCCAGTATTTTGCTTACAGGAAGAACTACAAGTGTCTGAAACAAGTCAATACATTTTTCAGTGACCTTCACAAAGTTTCATTTTACTTACTTCATCCACCTAACAGGTACCGGGTATGAGATGAACCAAGCTGCACTGACCATGAACATAGGCTGTATGGCACTATATGTCTCTAGTGTCAGTGAATATTTCCCTCAGAAAATACATATAAAAACCCATTTGATTATCTTATTTCTAGAAATCATATGTCAGATGTTTCACTGTTGATGAGTAAATAGCAATATACATTTTCTTTAGGTTAATTATGAGGGTGAACTGGAAATGGTTACAGTCAATTCTAGGATATGAAGGGAATTTTTGCAGTACTCACACCATGGCCATTATCTGATAATTATGCCACACTCCAGGGGGAACTCACATCCCGTGTATGTGTTTGTATTATGTTTCTGTCCATTTCAGTTTTTACAGATTGGGCCTGGGGTATATATTTGCAAAACAGGAAAATACTAAATCTTTCTACTATTAAATATATTGGCTGAGTGCAAAAATAAGAGTTTTCAGCCATACAGGGAAAAGTATAATATAAAATCTAATATACTATTATTGAGTAGGAATTCACTTTTAACAGTTCGTCTTTTGCTCCTTGAAATATACTATATTTTCTCAATTCATATACAGGTTTAATTTTTCGTCACCCTTTCTAGCATACATTCACTCACATACTACCTTGCCACAATTCCATGCTGTTTCTCTTTTCATTATCAAGATTAACCATCACAGTGATAAATTAAATACACTATTTTAACAATTATATTGCAAATTTTTCTTGTATCAGGTCCACTTCTTTTTAATTTTATTCACAAAGCTAGCGCATTTTTTGGTGATTTCTCTCTATCATCATCACTACTCCACATACAAGGGGGAAAACAAGGCAACCCTGAAAGTAAAAATATTAATTAAGCCAAACACCAAATTATTCCACATCTGGCTCAACAGCATTTTTTTGTTTTCTCTTTTTTGGTTTTGTTTGTTTGTTTTTTCTTAGGTAAGAAATAGGCTAGTATCTTGAAAGTCAAAGTTTGGTTCTTGGATAATTTACACTGTTAACACTTGGCTTGTTAGAAGGATAACCTCAGACTGTCTCAGATCTAATAAATCACAATTCACATTTTATTAAGTTCCTTAAGTGCTTTATATGCAAATTTTGGTCATGTGGGACATGGATATTACTTTATTAAAGATAGTTAGATATCTTCCAATATCTTTTGCTTTAATAGTCGAACTTCTTAGTTTTAGCTGATTACCAAGTTAACCATCAAGAGAATACATTTCTCAGTTTTCTTTGCACTGTGGTGTAGCTATGGGACAAAGTTTCTGGCCGGTGGAATATGCTTGGGATGCTGTCTGTGATTTCTAGGTTATACCTGGAAAGTGAGTGCAAGGGAACCCTCGTCCTTCTCCACTCGCTGCTTCCTGGTAGATGGTGATAGTTTCAGCATCTAAATTGGAATCAAAATGAAGAAGCCATATATTAAAGATGAGTAAACCAGCGCTGGACTACTACACTAACTATGAACTGCTTGGTGAGAAAAAAACAAAAATGTCTTATCTCTTTAAAGGTACCCCTGTTTTGTCTTTTTATTATTACCACCGTTTCATGGCTACTAACTAAATGTTGACTGTATTTTCATCATTTTATATAAACTACCCATTTAATGACACAAAAGAAGATACAGTAAATTGTATTTCTAAATTATCATGACTTTTTCAGTAGCTGAATGAATCATCTCAGTGCAACCCAATGATTAACCCAAGTCAATAACCATTTTTATCTCTTTGGCAACTTCCAAATTCATACTATTTAGTAGCTTTTGAGTTAAAGCTATGTCACTCTTTAGCAGGTCAAACAACAAAATATTACCAGGAAAAAAAAAGTCATAAAACCAGCCCTGGAGTGTATAGCATAATTAAACAATTCTTTACCTTTCTGATTTTGAATATTAATTTTGGTCTTATATCTTAAATCCCACATAATTGCATTTTTTCTGATTATACAGTTTTATACTTGGCAAAACAAACAGTATTTAACTTAGGGACTTACCTTTCTATAGCAGGAGCCCCTCGAGTTTTAGGACCTATCCCTGACACACTGCCCGGCATAGAGAATACTTTCATTTCCGTAGTCTTTCCCTGCTTCAGTTTTGGTTTGAGCAGATGTTATTTTTAATACTATTTTTTAGAATAGTTTTAGATTTACCAAAAAGTTACAAAGATAAAACAGAGTTTCCTTATATCTCACACCCGGTTTCCCTTATTATTAATGTTTTGCATTAGGCTGGTATATTTGTTATAATTGATGAACCACCAGTGATGTATTATTATTATTAAGTAAATTCATTCAGCTACCTTGATTTTTACTTAATTCCCTTTTACTGTTCCAGGATCCCAACTAGTTTTATTTAGTTATAGTGTCTCCTTAGAGTCTTCCATTTTGTCACGGTTTCTCATACTTTCCTTTTTTTTTTTTAACATGACGTTGGCCTTTCTGTTTTGTTTTGGTAAGGGGTTACTGGTTAGGTATTTTGTTGGCTTCTTCTCTATTGCAGTTTGACTGTTGTTTCTCTCATTATTAAACTACAGTGGTGGGTTTTTGAGAAGAAGGTCACAGAGATACAGTGCCATTCATCACATCATATCAAGTGTACATACCATCTATATGATCTATGTCTTGATATTGACCTTGATCACCTGGCTGAAATAGCGCTTCTCAAATATCTATTATTCTTTAGGTTACCTTTCCACGTTGTCCTCTTTGGAAGCTGGTCATATGCACAGCCTACATTTATGGAGTGGTGAGTTATGTGCCTCCTCTTTGAAGGTGGAATAAATATGTAATTTGAACAGAATTTTTATGCACATTTCTTTACTTTTTATTTTTGTCTTAAAGTTAATCTTATACGATAATGCCACTTCTGAATATCTGGCAAACATATTTTAGGAAAGCCTAATTTTCCATATCTTCAAATCCGTGTTTAAAAAGACTAACCTAAATTTCTGCATGATTTAATTATGGAAATAACTTTTGTGGGCAATATACTAGTGTAAGGAAGATATTTTAACACAACAGTTTTAACTAATTTAATTTTTATTTTTTTATTTATTTAACCAATTTATTTAACTAATTTATTATTTAACAGTTTTAACTAATTTATTTTTTATTTATTTTTTTTATTTAACTAATTTATTTATTAACTAATTTATTGATTGCTCACTGTGTAAAAAGAATGGTTCTGGGTAGTTTCCATGTATTATTTAATTGGTATTAAAATCATTATATTCTAAGAATGCACATATTATTAATCTACCACTGGGGCTCAGAGAAATTAGATTATTTTCTCAACTATTCAAAACCATAAAAATAATGGATCAGGGAATTTAGTCTGGCCTCATTTAAGAAGGATTTGGTGATAATTATAAGATTGGCATTATGTATTCAAATGTTATGTTAAGGCTAAAGCAGTTTATTCACTGAAACAGAAAACACATCATCTGAAAGTTTCAGCTGTGAATGATTTTTATTTCAATTTTTATATAATAACAACCTCATGGTCCAATCTGATCACCCCAAACCACTCAAGTTTCAAATGCTGAGGCATCCACATAACTTGGTCATCTGAGAATATATCAAGATTTATATTTAGAAATCTCAAATATTTTGAGTGAGTCAAGGCCTCTAGGAAAAAATATAAGTTTTGTCTCCTCAGTATATCCTCAAAGATGATTTTTAACCACTCATAATTGAGGATGATAGAAGGTAGGTAAGTTTTTAATTTTGTTTTGTTTTTTGTTGTTGATGGAATATGAATGAATTTCACACATGATTGAAACCTTTCCATTTGTGATCTGAGGAATATACAAGTGTTTCCTATTTTCATTGTACTAATTTACTAGGATGTAATTGCATAACAAAATTCACAGGCAACTGGAAAATTTTACAATGATATCATGGCAGGCACAGCATCCTGGAAGCACTTTTGTATATATGATTTTAATAGCCAGAAAACTTTTACTCTCAATTAAATGTACTTATAACTGGCAGTTGAAGAATTAACAAGACACCAGTCATTTGTACAGGTTTCTAAACACAATGACACTAATTAGAAATACTCTTGTTCCAGAGATAGCAAACAGGAGGACTTGTAAGATTCTGCATTAATGGAAACTGTAATAATGCATTTGATAGGTGCTGCATATAGAAAATATGCAATAAATAACACAGTCCTCATGAAATACAAAATTGGATAGCTGTTTCCCTTCATATTACACCAACATTTAGTATATGAAGTATATTGACTTTTCTGTTGTGAATTCTCTCACATTGTTTTTCTTTAGTGTTAAAACCCATTTGGGATTGATTTAGCTTCAGTTTGGTTTTACATATACATTATGTCCGGCATGTTGTCTGGTTTCTAAAGATTATGATGCCATAGTTTTCAAATTTAACATTCAAAATCTGATCCCAAACTACCACATTTGAAGAGTTGAAGCCCTGTTTGCAAAATATAAATGACTGAATTTGAGTTCTAGAATTTCACCTTAAGTACAACAAATCAAAAATCAAAATTTGATACTCCTAACTATTTAAAAAAACAGGCATTGATTAAATAGCCATAGGATATCTAATCAACGAAATACCATGTAGCCATGAAGAGTTTCCTATAATAGAATAACATGAAATCATATAAAATGTTCATAAAAATATAGGATCACATGGAAAAACATTCACAATGGAGTCGGTTAAAATTTAAGATCCTAATTTCAAAAAGAAATAGTTGAAAATATGAGTAGATATATAGACAAGCAGACAGATAAATAGGTAGAACAAGGGAAGAAACAAAAGAAAAAGTTGAAATGGTAAATGGTAAGAGTAATACAATCCTTAATTTACTTCTTTGTGCTTTTTACATTTTTCCCTAAAATTCGTAATAAATTCTACTGGTATGTATTGAGAATAAAACAATGCTTTAGAAATTAAAGTGTTTGGAATTTTAATAGTCATCTCATGGTCACTTCCTTTATTTTGAAAGACCCTGAAATCTAGAGATGAGTGGCATACACTGCAGACAATATTGTGAGAAGGCAGCAGAAACCCGGCGTTTCTCCTTCCTCTGCCAATTGGTTATTTACTCGTGGGTCCTTATTAGGCATCTTGGGTTTAGATCCTTTATAAGCCAAGTGGTCTTAAAAGTATTTTATATGTAGGGTAAAATAATTTTTCAAATTCCCCGACCATTTGGGAACAAAGAGAAATGGTAAGAGACCTCCATCAGTAAAGGCCGGCGTAAATGCAGATTGATATATACACTGAACCACCTCACAATTAAGAGTTATAAGAATGGACTCAACAAAGGTCCATTTGTGTGACACTCTAAGGTTTGTATTAATATGTTTAAATTCCATTTTGTTTCTCAATTAAAGAGACAGGGCATTTTAAGTACTTTCCTGATTTTTGAAAGTCAAGTCTATCGTATATTAATAGTATGTGATATATGGAAAGTGTCATTCATTGTTAATTGTGATGCAGAAATCAGTGAAGAAGGAGGCAGGAATTTTAATGAACACTTCTCCAACTCTTCTAACTGTTGTTGGATTGATAGCTGGGTAAGATAGAATAAAACAAATATTTTCATGTCAGGGTGAACTGGGTACAAACTTTACTTCATTTGTTGTATCTGTGACTTGGTCAGATTATTTAAATTCTCTGATTTGAACATTAGTCACTTTCTGTTAGTTACCATGTCCATGCTATATTGGGCAAGTTAATAAAAATTTCAGTGCCTTAGTTTCTATGTATGTAACACTGGCCTATCACTAGTATGTACCTCAAAGCTTACTGTGTGGTTTGAAGTGATAATACACATAAAATGCTTAGTATAGTGTCTAGTAAAAAAAAAAAACACTCAAATGTTATCTTTTATTATTTTACGGCACTGTTCAATATGGTAGTTTCTAGCAGTGTGGCTATTTATAGACGAAGAAAAATTTATATATAATTTATTTTAATTTGGTATATTAGACTTACAAAAGAACTGCAAAAAAAACACCCCAGATTAATCAGAGTTTCCTTGGATCCCTCATAATGTTTTCCTTAATATCAGCATCTCATATAACTATATGATTATCAAGAACAAGAAATTAACATTGGTACAGTATTATTAACTTAAGCACATATATTTTTCAAATTGCCATCCAGTTTTATAGTATTTTTTTAATATCTTTTTTTTTTAAATTCCAGAATTCTCCCCGACATCCTACCTTGTATTTAGTTGTCACACTTACTTGATCTCATTTGGTATATTATAATTCCTGCTTCCCCTTACCTTTCATGACTTTGACACTTTTTAAGTTTACTGACCATTTATATACATTTATTTATTTATTTATTATTTTTTTGAAGGTCCCTCAGTTGGGGTTGGTTTGATATTACCTCATGTTTGAAATGAGGTTATGCATTGTGTTTGTAAAAATAGAAGAGAAATGAGTTTGTGTCCTTTTCAATGCAGTATATTGGAGGTTCATGATACTGATATATGTCTTTTACTCATTTTACTTGCTTACCTTGAATACTTGGTTATGATGGGATCTGCAGGGTGTCTCTGCTATAAAGTTACTGTATTCTCTTTGTTGTTGTTAAGTATGTTGGGGGAGATACCTTGAGAAAATACATGTTTTTCATTAAATATTGTTTATCAATGTTATCTTCCTTGAATGATTCTTGCCTGTAATAATCATTATTGCTGTGTTTTGCTAATGATAAATGTATAGTTCTATTCTATTTCTACATTTTTAATTAGAATTCTATTGTGAGGAAGGATTGTTTATTCTCTAGTATGGATCCATGGGTATTTATTTTATTCTATGTATTAATATTGAATATAGCATCATTTCCTTTTGCTCCAATTACTCCAGCTCTGGCCATTAAAAGCTGCTTTAGCTTGGCTACTGATATTTATTGAATAAGCTTCCATCTTTTTTTGAGTGTTTATTTACTTTTTGGCACCACAACCATATTCTAGGCTCATTATGAATATTTTCTACCACAACACTGGAATCAATCCCGTCTCTTAGGAGCTAGGGTTTCTTTTATTGGAGCATGGCTTTTCGAAAATAGAAAGGGCTGTTGGATATCTTCATCGTTATTAGTGATGTATGTATAGTGACCCATGCGTACATGTTTCTCTGAATCTGCTTATCTGTACTTAATATATAAAAACATGAGTTTATACTGATACCTTTGATTCCAATACAACAACACAGGGTTTGTTCTAGCCTTTCTTCTTTACCTAAAGTTAGAAATACGGCTTTCATTTCCAACAGTCTATTTACAGATTTGCTCAAATCTAGCTTACATATAGAGTAGTTTCAGAATTACTAACCCATATTCCTGTGGCAAACACTTTTACTAACCAGACAGCAACATTTATGTCAAGTTCTTTTGGCCCTTGGCTTTATAGCATGTGGTCATGATATTCCGTGTAATACAGTTTACTTATTAGTGTTTGTTTTCCATTAGGGTTCCTCATCCCCTCACATTCTGGTTGGTTTTAATTATTTATTTGGGATGTGTGTAAAGCATATGTGAAACACTACTATGGTTTTAAGAGTTATGCAAAACAGATGTGCCCAGAGAAGTGTGATTACTCATCATTCTTACTTCTTTACTCTTATTCCTGCCCTGATGGCCACCCTTCATCTGCCTTCCCACCTGTTCTGTAAATCAGCAATCTCTTTGACACAAACGAGAAGATACTTGTGTAGTTTTTAATATCCTTTTTTCTTTTCCACAAAGGACAGTATGCTACAGATGCTTGGGGGCTTTGCTTTTTTCACTTAACAATATTTTCTGAAAGTCTTTCAATATAGGTTGAAAGTGATCTTTCTTATATTTTTAATTGCTGTATAGTACTCCACCGTGCGTAAGCCCCCCAGTTTATTGTACCACTCTTGTGTATGGGTATTTAGGCTGTTTCCATTGTTTTCAATTATAAAAAAACGGAACAGTTCAAGTGAATACCGTATATATATGTACTAACATATTATGGAGGAGGTACTTGCAGGATAGAGTCCTGGGAGGGGGATTGCTGGGTAAATGCATGTGTAATTTTGTTAGGTATTGTTAAACTTCCATTCAGAAGGGATATACAAATTTTATTCACAGTGCCACCAATAGAATATGTTGTCATGTATAATTTACCAAAGAAATGGCATTTCATTGTGGCATCAGTTTATCATTATTTAATCATGAGTGACTTTGATATTTTTATGGGATTTTTCATATGTTGAGAGCCATTTTTGTAGCTTTTCATGTGAATTATCTACTTATGTATTTTACCATTTTTATTTCGTATTTTATCCACTAGTTTTTAATAGAGCTTTATATATACATAAAATTAATATTTAATATGATAAATATCATAGTGCAGGGGGTCAGGGTGATAACCCACCATATAGTAAAACAATCTGTATATATTTTTGGCTCTTCAAAACCTTAATAGCCTACCATTGACCAGAAGCCTTACTGATAACACAGTCAATGAATACATGTTTTCTATGTTATGCATATTATATACTGAATTTTCTTAATAAAATAAACTATAGAAAAGAAAATGTTATTAACAAAATCACGACAGAAAATATTTGTACAGTACTATAATATAAAAAATTTATGTGTAGGTGGACCTACACATTTCAAACCTGTGCTGTTCAAGGGTCAACTGTATATATCTCTAGTCCTTTCTCTGTGGTATAAGTTGCAGATATTTTCTCCAGGCTTGTTAGTTTTTTTTAATTTTTTAAATATTTATTATTGAGAGAGAGAGAGAGAGAGGTGAGAGAGAGACAAAGCCTGAGAAGGGGAGAGGCAGAGTCCAGGCTCCGTTGACCTGTCAGCACAGAGCCCAACACAGGGCTCAAACTCACAAACCATGAAATCATGACCTGAGGCCCAAAGTTACACACTCAACTGACTGAGCCACCCAGGCACCCTAGCTTATTAGTTTTTTTATTTTGTCTATAATGGATTCTTTCTGCAGAAATGAAAAAAATATATATATGAAGTCAAATTTTATTAACTTTTTCCTTTTATTGTCTGTGAATTTCAGGAATAGAAAGCCTTTCCCTATACCAAAGTTTAAGGGAAATCTATTTTCATTTTCAAGTACTTGTTTGGTTTCATTCATTAGACATCTTTTTTTTGTTTTGTTTTGTTTTTGGGGGGGTTTTCTTTGGTTTGGTGATTATTCTCACATACAGTGTGAGATGTGGATCTAAGTTTATTTTTTTTTCAAGTGGTTTTGCAGCTGTTTCAGTACTTGTTATTAATAGGTGCGTTTCTGTCTCAGTGATTTGAGATGCCACTATTGTCATATATGAAATTCCCATACATATTTAGGTTTAATTCTGGACATTTTATTCTGTTGGTCGATTTGTTTCTTCATACACTGGTACCACACTTGTTTGTTTCTTTGTTATTGAAGTATAGTTGACATGCAATGTGATATTAGTTTCAGGTGTAGGTACCACACTTCTTTCTTTCTTTCTTTCTTTCTTTCTTTCTTTCTTTCTTTCTTTCTTTCTTTCTTTCTTTCTTTCTTTCTTTCAAGTTAAAGAATGCTTATTTAATTTGAGAGACAGAGGGGAGGGCAAAGAAAGAGAGAAAGAGAATCAATCCCAAGAAGACTGTGCAGAGCTCAGTGCTAGCCTTGAATTCACAAACCACGAGATCGTGACCTGAGCTGAAATCAAGAGTTGGATGGTTAACAGACTGAGGCACCCAGGTGACTCTTTTATATAGAGAAACTTTGTAGTATCTTTTAGTGTCTACTAAGGCTAGTAATTCCATTTATTTCTTTTACAGAGTTTTCCTGGGTACTTTTGCATATTTTCTTCCATCTGAACTTAAATATCATTTCATCTAACTTTATCATTTGTTTGGTACAATTAGATTTGTATTGAGTTTATAAATCAGTTTGTGGAGAACTTGACATTCTTGCAGCATTGTGTCATTTTATCCGAGAACAGAGTGTGTCTTTACATTTGTTCAGGTCTTTCTTAGTGTCTTTCAGGAGTGCTAAGATTTTTCTCATACTGATTTTTAAATTAAATTTATTGCAAAAGATTTAGTATTAATGTTACTATTGTAAGTGGTATTTCTCTATTAAGCTCTCTTATATTTCATTGTTAGAGAATATATGGGGGAAAAAAAAAGAGAATATATAGAGCTTCTAGGATTTTCCAGGTATAATACTTTAACAACAGCAAATAGAGATAGTTTTACTTCTTCGTTATGTTTTATGCCTTATTGATTTCTCTCCTCTAATTGAGTTGTTGAACACTGTGGAATAATGTGAAGCAGTAGTGCGATAATGGGTGTTCTTACCTTGTTCCTAATCTTACTAGAAGTGTCTTTATTTCCTCATCAAATAAGATACTAACTTTAAGACTACAGTACATACATTTTTATCAGGTTCAGAAAGAAACCCTTAATTCAAATTCCTTTGAGTGCTTTTATCATAAATTACTGTTATTTTTTTGTCAGAGACTTTCTTAGTGTCTACAGAACTAATTTTTTGTAGTTCTATATATAGTTGGCCATATACACATTTTCTACAAATTTGCCTAAGTATTTTATTAGAGTCTGTCATATTTATATTAATTTGTTTAAACTCTGTACTAATTTATGTGATTGCCGCAACAATGCCTTTGTTGGTAAGTACAATTCTTACCATTCCCTTAAATATATTATTTTCTAAACTAAGTTTTAAAATTTTAATTTCAGTATAGTTAACATAGAGTGTTATATTGGTTTCAGGTGTACAATACAGCGATTCAACACTTCTGTACATTACTCAGTGCTCATAATGGTAAGTGTACTCTATTCTTAACTACTTATTAAATGATCCTCAGTTCAAGATGATTGATTGCTAAATAAAAAGTAGGTGACTACCAATTAACTGGATAGAATGAACTATCCGTGTCAAGTGGTTGCTGAGACTCAGAGCCATGGAGTCTATATTACATTTGAAGTAAACAGAAGTCATACGGTATCATAGATCGTAAAGGAAAGTTGCTATTGTTTTTAAGGCTTAGTACCATCCATCCGAGGTTTGGATAATTCACCATTTTAAAAGTCTGAGTAGAAGGTAGAGATTCTTTCTTTGTTTAGAAGGTGAAAACAGTGTGCATTAACGTTTTCATCCTCCCTTGCCACTAGATCATGGCCAATTAATGAGATGCTTCCAACCAAGTCTTATAATTGGAAGATAATAATGCAAAAACGAAAATCAACCAATCAGTCGAGACTAGCTGAGGATCTACTGCAGGGGGGTCATAAATATGTGAGTGTCAGGGGCAACAGAGTAAGTGGCTTGCAACTGAGAGCTCCCACAAATACAGCCACACTCCCTTGGCACAACTCGTGGATGTGTAGTATATTTGCTAGTTAATAAATATTTGTTTAGCCTTTTATATGTGACTTTTCCCTTTATGTCTTAATTTTAACTCTCTTCTGAATCATTATCACCAGAAACTCTTTGTGTCTCTTCAGTAGGGGAGAGGAGAAAACACAGTACTTGGTGGAGCCTTGTGGTGTTAAATTAGATAAAGATTTGAAATGGAAAGCCTAACTCTGCTACTTAGTAGCTCAATGACTTTTAGTAAATCAGTGAACCATTATTTTCCATAGTGAATCTGTAAGTTGGGGACAATATTCTTAATTTTATGGAATTGTTATAAGAATTAAATGAGGTAATGTTAGCAAAGACCATAATACAGTATTCATGCTATTCATAGTCGGTATTCGGTATAGTGGGTAGTAATCATTATTAGTAATTATATAGTCTTAATATTGCCTGTGATCTTAACAAGTATTATTTGTATTTGCTGTGCAAGTTACCAATCTTGGCCATCAAATTTCAGCTAGACTTTTAGGTTTTTTTGCTTTTATTTTATCAAAATTATGCCTGTTTACTTAGTTATCCCTTTTAAAATGAGATGCACCAAGCCAATAACATCTAGTGATTGAAATGGTGAGTGAATCTGGATCTTTAAAAACAGTCAGAGTGTGTTAGGATAGTACTAAGTCACGTGCTAAGAGTTTTTTGGTAAGTAAACAAATAACATGTTACTGCTGTTCATTAAAGCAGAACTTTATGTTGTTCCTGAGATGGAAATCTATAGGCAACTAATAAGAGGGAACAAGTGAGTGTGAAGAAAAACCAGCTGCCCCAAACTAAGCATCTCAAGAATCAACAGATCATGTTAAGGCACAAAGAGGTGAACCCAGCCCAGTGGAATATAGGGCAGATTTCTCAAATTTCGTTTCTTGAAACATTAGTACCACTCAAAGTATCAGTAGTATTTTATGAACAAAAAAGGATTTATTATCATCAATTGTATGTCATAATCCCTACTTACCAGGATTATTTCTTGAATATTTACTGTGCAAAATATTAGAGATTCTGAAAAGGCACAGAGTAAAGAAGCTGGACTCATTTTTCTGAAACCTTTATTTTTCCCAACCTATGGCAACATAGGTTCTTTACATTAGTTTGGGGTTTTTTTGTAAACAATTTGTGATGATCCAAGATAATATAGCTGATATGATTCAGTAATGACAAACAAAACTGAAAAAGTAAGTCTGACCAATTGTGAAGACTCCTAGAAAATAGTCTAAATATTTGAAGCTTTACCCTCTAGGTTCTGAAGAGCTATTGAAGATTTCTGAGGTAGAACAAAAGGAATTGGTCAGTTAGAAAGATTAATTTACAATGATATGTATTTTTTATTTAAAAGGGGACAGAGATGGAGGCAAGGGAATCCGGTAATTAAGCTGTTGTAATACCTCAATTTTTAGAAAATAATTAAGAATTAGAATGAAGGCACTGAATGTAGATGGAAGATATCAGTAGAAGAGATTAAGTCACAGGATATGGTGACTAATGGATGTGGATGGGAAAGGAGAAAGCATGTTGAAAGTAGTTTAAACTACCAGAAGGGTCCAAACTTGAGGAATGGATAAAATGTATCAAGTAATTCTTGAACTAATCAAATCAAGAGGACGGCTATTTGTGGAGGAATGTTACAACTATGGTAGGAACTTAAAAATTGTAGGATTTATTCTGATGTCTCCACTTAAGTTTTCTGGAGTCAGTATTTGTCAAGGACTGAAACATTTCTCTATCTTGCATTTTCTAATCTAGTAGAGACTTAAAAGATGATAAATACTTCTTGTTTTACATGGATTGTGTCATCTTCTTTCCTACTTGTTAGGTAGAAGCATGTCTTCCTATGTGTCTGGTCTATTGATGATTGGCATGGAAGAAGGATTCAACAACAAGCTCATCAATGAATGCTTTTGTGTTTCGGGGGAGAACATGACATACTGTGAGGACACAATATAAAGAAAGAAATTAGGGTTCTTCCAAGGACAAACATTCCTGAATGATGGGTGAAAACAATCTAGGGAAGAACAGGTTTTTTCACCCATATGGAATATCCCTGTTCACTCAGTGTCTTATATTATGGAATGTTATGAAGCTTGAACAGAATTGTGCAAGGGAAGATGGGAATATTAAAATCTTTGTTCTAAATAATCTTTGATTTAGACATTCATATCTCATGCTGAACTGAACTTAATTCTATCAATAATCTCTTCTAGGAGTCTAAACTTATTTTTGTCTTATTAAAAAGCTATTCCACAGAGGGGAAGGGCAAGATGGCGGAGAAGTAGGGAGCTCCGTACCTGCACTCGCGCCCATGCATCACACGGAAAAGATCTGAAGCCATAGGAAAACGTACCAAACCCAAGAGTATGGGAGAAAAAGGACACAGATTCCACTGAGAAAGACTTCTAACGTGAGTGCGAACTGGGGAAGTAAAAATCGGGCCTGGATTGGAGACAGTAAAGACGGGCCCCCCTCTGTGGGGAGTGAGAGGGGAAAAAGAGAGTCCGAAACAGAAAAACCTCCCATCGGGGGAAAAACCTCCGCTCCGGGTGTAGAAAATCTTTGCACACAAAATACCTGCGCTTCAGGCTCCCCCAAGCTCCAAGTCGCCCAGGAGAGGCTGCGCTCGCAATTTGCTTCTTTGCGCTGGCTCCTGGCTGGCGGGGAGGGGTTTCGTGCCTGCAGCCAGTGCCCTCCTGGGGGCTTGGACCCCTAGAGGAGGAGCGCAGAGGCACCGGCATCCTGCTTCTAGCTGGCTGGAACTCTAGAGGGAAGGCAAAGCACTGAAGGCTGGCAGATGTGACCGCGAGTTCGTGTTTTGGGTGACGAGACACAAAGGGAACTTGATTTCCTCACTACAGCTGGATCAGCGCGCCCTCAGACAAAGCCCCCCGCCCCACCCAAGCTCCTCAGCCCCCACCCAGAGGAGAAGGGAGCAGCGGCTTCTGGATCCACCCCCAGAGCTAGCCTGAAAGATTGGAATTGCCCTGAGGGGGTAGCCAGAGGATCACCTGAGGCAATTTCAGCAGGGTGCTTGGCCTGGGATTTGGAGGCTGGGACTGGCCTGGGTTGAAAAGCTCAACAAACTTTGGCTGAGCCCCTGGCCCAGGAAGTTTACACGCCTATAAAAGCGAGGTGGAGCTCCACCACTCTGCTCCCTACAGCCTCCAGGCAGAACTCCCTCCTGACTCATTGGATCACACCATGCCCATCCCTGCTTGAGAGCTGCCCTCCTCCCTTTTCCCCTTTTTTTTGTTTTTGTTTTTTTTTGTTTGTTTGTTTTTGTTTTTTGTTTTTTGTTTTTTCCCCCTGCAGAACACTGACCTGATTACCTCTGGTCTCCGGCATGCTTAAACAATCAAATTTAGTCCATTCTGTAGATGTAAACTCTACACCTCCCAACCTTTTCATCTCTTTCTCTCAAAAGTAATTAGACTATATAGTTTCTCTGGATAATACCAGCTTCCTTCTCTCACCNCCCCTCAACTTTTTCGCAGTCCCTCTCGGTTTGCATTTTAGTCGGATATGTCTGTGCGTTTGTGTGCCCCTGCTCCCTGTGTGTTTGTCACTCTGTTTTCCTCTCCAGGGCAACCTCAAGAAACAAGCCAAAGTACACATGGTGGAGAAACCCAGATATCACTACGAGTAGGAAAACAAAATAACCAAGGTCTCAATGAGTGACAAAGAGATACCATTCAAAAAACACTCTCTGAAAGGATAAGCCCTGGACAGTCAAAGAGTCTTCCTGGATAGAGCAACACACACAGGTGCAGAGATCATAACAGGTCTTAAAAACTAACAAGAGCCAGAAAACTAAATAAAATGATGAAACGAAGAAGCTCTCCGCCAAAGAAACTCCCAGAAGAATTGACAGATATAAGCAGCATAAATGAACAAGATTTTAGATTAATAATCATAAAATTAATAGCTGGGCTTGAAAAAAAACATAAGGGACATCAAAGAAACTATGGCTACAGACAAAATGGAGAATATAAATAGGCATGAAGAATTTTAAAAAGCGATAAATGAGATACATAATAAATTAAAGGCCTTCAATGCACAGATAGAAGAGGCAGAAAGGAGAATAAGTGATTTAGAAGACACCATTATAGAAAAACAAGAAGCTGNAAAAGCCAGAGCTTTGAAACTGAGGTTTGAGAGATATGCTAAATTTGAGAGGGCTGCAGAATAACCAAGTGAAATTATACAATAAAATTTAAAACATATAAGGATGAATTGAGAGAGAGAAAGAGGGAGGGAAGGAGGAGAAATATACCAGTGCTAAGAATGTGTATTTTGAAATCATCCACCTAGGTTAAAAATGATATCTTTATATAAAAATATAGAGTTTCTATTTTTAGGGGAATATAAGCAGAGAAGATTGTAATACTACAGAAAATCTCACACAACACTCCTCAATGGAGTCCTAAAAATATGAATTCTTAGCGAATGGAGACTAAGCTAGAGCAATGTGAGAACAAAGTGAGTATATCCAGTGGAGAATTTAAATTTTTTTAATGTTTCTTTACTTTTGAGAGAGAGAGAGCACAGGTGAGGGAGGGACAGAGAGAGAGGGAGACACAGAATCTGAAGGAGGCTCCAGGCTCTGAGCTGTCAGCACAGAGCCCGAAAAGGGTCTTGAACCCACGAATTGTCGAAGTCAGAGACTAAACCAACTGAGCCACCCTGGTGCCTCTTCAGCAGATTTTTAAGGGAAAGGAAGTCAATAGAGGTCAAAAACATCTAAGAGGAAAAGAAGATAGATCATTAAATTTAGTAATAAGAACGTGTATTAAGCAGAATAAAGGGGCCCCAGAGATGCCCTCACATAAGCTTTAGAACCTGTGAATGTGCTGTGTTACATGGCAAGGGGGGATTAAGGTTGGAGATGGAAATAGGGTTGCTAATCAGCTGACCTTAAAATAAGATTTTTCGGAATTATCCAAGTAAGACCAATGTAGTCACAAGGCTCTTTTTTTTTTTTTTACTTAGTAAATAATAATTATTCACTTTTTCAGATACTCTGATAGCGTTTTCCCTGTTCATAAAAGTAATACATGTAGACTGTAGACATCTTGGAAATACAACAAAATGAAAAGATCAATAATAAAATTACTACCTAAACCACCACACAGAGATCACATTGTGTCCATTTTGAGGTGTTTCTTCTCTGCTTTGTTTCTATGCACACATTTATAAGTCCTTTCAAAGTCTCTCTGAAGCATTTTATTTCATTTTATTTTTTATTTATCTATTTCTTTACAAATAGTTTATTGTCAAGTTAGTTTCCATAGAACACCCAGTGCTCATCCCCACAAGTGCCCTCCTCCATGCCCGTCACCCTCCCTCCCCCCACACCCATCAGTCCTCAGTTTGTTCTCAGCATACAAGAGTCTCTCATGCTTTGCCTCCCTCCCTCTCCCCCACCATTTCCCCCCTTCTTCTCCCCCTTGGTCCTCCGTTAAGTTCCTCCTAATCCTCCTATACGTGCAAACATTTGGCATTTGTCCTTTTCTGCCTGACTTATTTCGCTCAGCATAACACCCTCAAGTTCCATCCATGGTGCTACACATGGCCAGATTTCACTCTTTCTCATTGCACAAGGCTCTTTTATGTAGGGATTAGGGAATCAGAAGAATATCAGAGTGGTGCAATATAGAAAAGATTCATCAGACTATTTCTGGCTTTGAGGTTGAAAAGAGACCATAAGCCAAAGAATGTAGTTATCCTCCAGAAGCTGGAAGGACAAGAAAATGAATTCTCTAGAAAGTAACAAGGCCCTTCTGACACCTTGATTTTAGCTTAATGAGACGCATTTTGAAATTATGATCTCCAGATAATAAATTTGTGTTGTTTTAAGCCATTAAGTTTGTACCAATTTGTTATAGTAGCAATTGGAAACTAATACAGATGACTATTGTTTACATGCATGTAGAGTTTTAGTAAGAAATATAGCAATCTATTACAGAGTGTTGCAAATGAGAAATAGAAGCAGCAGGTATACCCTATTTTTTCAGCAAATTAGGCAAGTGGAATAAGGAAGAGAAGTAGGATGACAAGGTCTGAGAAATTGTTAATTGGAGAAAAATTCAAATAGATCTAATTAAATAGAAATAGTATTGCTTGAGAAAGAGGCTCTATTATATTTAGTTCTTTCTTTGCAAGTTTTCAGAACATTTCTTAAGAAGATCATATGAGCATTATTGTCAAAGCAAACAAATGAAAATCTTCCAAACTAATGGATGCAATAAGTGAGATCTAGAAACTCACAGAAAGCTGTTTCATTTACTATAAAGAGTATAAAAAATCATCTCTAAATTATATGAAATACTGCCAATTATGAATGAGATGAAAATAGACACTTAAGAAAAAATTCTGGCAACTTCATAAAAATGTCAGTTTTACATATTAAAAGAAAATATATAATGGTGACATGTTAAGTGCATTTATAGAGAAAACAAAGAAAAGCATGCTAAATCAAAGCATAGACAGAACAAAATAGAAGACTGGGAAGTTGTCAACAAAATCATTGTTTAATACAGAAAGTCAACCTGGCTTTTCACAAAGGTTTGTATGAGAAAGTCTAAGAACATTTAGGAAGAAAGGTAACTGTGTCAGCCAAATGCCACTGTGGACGATGCTGAACTACGTGAACCATTTTTATGCAAAACTAATTCCATTATAAAAACACAAAAGAGTTAATAAAACGCCCTCAAATCTTTATACTGATTGGGCCAGAATTCAGTTTACAGCTAATAATGCAGTCTTAAGATAAACTTTTTTAAATCTGGGTAAATGAACTCAATTGAATGATTTAATACCCACTAAATGTATATGAATGATTTAGACCAGATGATTTACCAGTTTCCATCTAATATACTGTTCCAGGAATTCTAGTGCTGGAGAAACAAACATTTCACGTATAACATATTCTGTGACCAAATATTTGGTAAATATCTCATTAAACTTCACTTTATGACTTCACAAACGCTTAACACATGAATCCCCTAAGGAAATATGCTGTTACGTTTTCTTAGATTTTTTTTTCATTACTGAAAATATATTTCCCTGAGAATCCTATAATACCAGCATGCAAATTTCAGTATTTGCTCAAATACCACCTATATCCCCCAGATCACAAATACGACTATACTGTTATCCATAGATGAAATCAGAGTCCTAAAACAAAAATGAAAACTAAAAAAGAATGATTTATACTTATTTCTTTTTAAACCTCTATTGTTGGTAGACTTTTGGAGTTATATTGGACTATTAAGGACATCTTTCTGTTTCCTGGCACTGAATTTACCACCTGATTATCTACTCATGAACACTTAATTATCTTCTGTTTGAGAGTCCTCTTGGGTTTTGGTTCAGATCTGTCAACTGAAAGAAAACCAACTTCAGAGTAGGTTCTCGAATGCTATATTTGTTAGTAAATGCTTTATTTATCTTCCTGGGGAATATAGCCCAGGAATGTCTTTCAGATTCCTCTGACGAATTGCCCTGCAGTTTTTAGCCAGAAAGGATTTTATATATTAAAAAGGGGGAAAGTGGTTCATGTGTTTGCAAGCATTTCTCCAAATACCTTTGTGTCACAGGGATAATCTGTTACAGCTATTGAAATGAAGGTTTACTGATATCCACATAAGAACCAGAAAGACCCACAGATCACCTTGATACAGTATGTTTCTACCATATTTGATTGTTTAAAATTATTGCTTGCATGCCCCTGCTTAATTAACTTTCTATTTTTGACTCCTTGAATTCACTTGAGATGGTCACAGAATGCTGACAGCAGTCACCTGTTTTAATGCACTGCCCTGCTTGTTCACAGGCCTTTGGGCATTGAGAGCTCCTGCTTACTCCATATTCTTGATCACTCATTTGCCAGGTTATTCTCTACATGTTTGATTGCCCTTTGGCTTTCTATTTTCTTAAATAGCTATCAAACTCCTGAAGTTTTTCTTAGTGCAGTACTAACTATACCAATAATTTGCTAAGCAACTAAGATGCCATTCAGTTTCACTCTTTAATATTCACAACAACTCTGTGGCAGGTGTTTTTCTTTTATTTTGCAGAGGAGAAAACAAATGAAAGACTCCACAGCTGATGCTTGGGAGAGGCAAGATTTGAACCTATGTTTGCTGGTCTCCAGAGCATGCATCTTCATATTATTATGGCCTTGTAACCAATCTTCTTGCCCTCCCTGTTCACCATCATGAAACTCTCTTAACAATTTAAGATGTTAGCCCTATTTCCATGAATTGACCTAAAAGAAATGAGAGATGAAGAGGATATTACTTAGGAGAATAGAGGTCAAGGACTAGAAACTTGAGGATGACTTCTGAGGTAGATCACCAAACCCAACAGCAGAGCTGATGGCCTCTGAATTCACTCATGCCACAGGGTGCTTCCTGGCTCCAGAACCCATCCTGAGGCCTTGAGGATGGATATGCATGTCCCTCCAGGCACTCTTCTCTCCCATTTCCTTCCCAGCTACCCCTTCGTGAGGCCCACCCCTTCCAGGAGGAATCTGGACTCACACTGTAAGTAATTTATTTCCTCCATTTCAACTCCATGCCTTCAATTGCCATCTCTTCCTCCTTTCTTGCCACTCGTTTTTCCAGAGGCCAGAAAAAGTGCTTCTTTTGAGTAAATGAAGACTTTCTCATTCAGTGCCATTGTTCCTTGATGTTCTTTTCTGATCCCAGAACGATGCTTCATGTTACTCATGCTTCTTCAACCCAAGAAACTGAATTAATTGGTCGCCTTTTGGTTGTGCTGTATTAAAAGTATATTCTGATTTACATAGAGTCCAAAAGCTATAGGGAGCTATTGGTATGTCTGGGAAAAATAATCTCATCCGCATTGGTGTACTCGGTGTTTAGATTTTACATTCTTTTTTTTTTTTTGATTTATTTTTGAGATAGAAATAGAGACAGCGTGAGCAGGGGAGGGTCAGAGAGAGAGGGAGATACAGAATCCGAAACAGGCTCCAGGCTCTGAGCTGGCAGTCAGCACAGAGCCTGACGCGGGGCTTGAACCCACCAACCGTGAGATCACGACCTGAGCCGAAGTCGGACGCTTAACCGACTGAGCCACCCAGGCGCTCCCTAGATTTTACATTCTAATAGATGTGTAGCAGTATCCCAAGTTTTTTTTTTATAATTTGCAAATTTCTAATGACATACGCAGTGGAGCCTATTTTTTCTATTTTATGTTAAATTGAAGTATAGATGACACATATGGTTAAATTAGTTTCAGGTGTACCACACAGTGTTTGGACATGTTTATATGTTATGCTATGCTTACTGCAAGTGTAGCTACTGTCATATACCATATACCATTTTGCCCATCCCCATACCCTGCTCTCTTCTGGAAAACATCAGAGGTTGTTCTCTATATTCACAGGTCTGTTTGTGCTTTTTGGTTTATTTGTGGATCATCTTTTCATATGCTTATTGTCATCCATATATTTTCTGTGGTCACATGTCTGTTCAGGGTTTTTGCCCATTTTGTAATCAGGTTCATTTTCTTATGGTTGAGTATTAAGAGGGTTTTGTTTTGTTTTTGTTTTTTCAGTATATTTTGGATAATAGCCCTTTATCAGATATGTCTTTAGCAAATATTTTCTCCCATTCTGAGACTTGTCTTCTCATTCTCTTCATGGTGTCTTTTGCAGAGCAGAATATTTTAATGAAGTTCTGCTTATCATTCCTTTCTTTCATGAACTGATTTAGATCTCACAGAAATCTCATGATGCAGATTGTAGAAAATCTGATAATTTAGACAGATGAAATGACTTTACCATCCCTGATGTTATACTGGGAGAGTAATGAAGGCAGTGTAAGAATATGCATCTTTAACTCCATATCTGATATATTTTCTGCTCTTTCACTTAATGTAGATTAAATAAGGACCATTTGTCTGCTGTGCATTTTTAAAGACCTGTGCAAACCACCATGCTTTAGAACAAAGGAAAATAAATGCTAACATCTTTTGAGGTTGATGGAAATGTCTTATTGCATGCCTTGGCAACACTTCCTGAAGCTTAAAATATATTAGAAAGTCCCATCTCTTCCATTTCTAATGGTAAAACCACCCTGGCTGGCTCCCTAACTCCTGTGTAACTTATCTCTTATTTATCATATTCAAATCTGCAATCTTGATGCTATTTTTGTGATCGTAATTCATACTCAACAATCTGTTTCCATTCTCAACTCAGTGAGCTGGCAATCAATTTCTTAGTGCTCTCTGGGAAGAAAGCAAAATCTAAAAATGAAGCCATTAATATATTACAAATAAGTACTAAATCTGTTAGGTAGGGGCTGACAGGTCACATTAGAATGGGTGCCCTGCGGCGCTGTGAGGCACGAGAAAGGACTTGTGATGCATGATACCATTATTGACCTTTGAGTTACACAATTTATCAGAAAGGAAAAAATAGTTTCTTTTGTGTGGGCAAAAACTGCTAAGTGAGCCCTTTACCCTAGATTTCCAGGAGAAGCAAATTGGTCATTGCCAAAGTTCACTAATTAGGCTGTTTATTCCTTCAAACTGACATGGGATTGTTACAACTTAATCAACACGCATTTAACATTAGTTCTTTGCTTAATATTGTATCAGAAACCAGGGTAAAAAAATAGACTGTATTTTGAGAACTATTGGAAGTGTTTGGCCTGCCTTATAATTAGAGTGTTCCATTTTCTATCATCTCCATTATACACACACACACACACACACACACACAGACACTACTATAAAAATAAAATTGTAGTGTAATAAACATAATGGTTGGTGCTCTACCACTAATAGAGCACCTCCTCTAATTTGTGTATGATACTTAGCTCTCAATTTGATTTATCTTATTGAATCCTTAAAATACTCATAATAATCATAAAATACGATATAACTATTTTGTTCTCATTGTACTGATGTGAAAATTGAGAGTTTGGTGAGTGAGATGAGCTGCCCAGGTTTGCAAAGTGAGTCAGTGGTAGAACTAGGATTCAAGTCTGTGGTGGATTAACTCTAACACCCTATCTTAAAGCGTCGCTCTGTATTGCATTACATTTAAAATTTTTTTAATGTTTTATTTATTTCTAGGAGAGAGAGAGAGACAGCGTGAGCAGGGGAAGGTCAGAGAGAGAGGGAGTCACAGACTGAAACAGACTCCAGGCTCTGAGCTGGCAGTCAGCACAGAGCCCGACGCGGGGCTCAAACCCACTAACCGTGAGATCATGACCTAAGCGAAAGTCGGACACTTAACCAACTAAGCCACCCAGGTGCCCCTGTATTGCATTACATTTAAAACAAGTTGAGAGCGCCTGAAATTAGCCCCTGACATCTAACTCTATATGCACTGTATTTTAAATCAATTAAAAGTGCTCAAATATAATCACTGACATTGTGCCTCCAGATAATGGAACAGTGTTATACCTTTTTCTTATTCATCATTGCTTTTTTAAAGAAAGACGTGCTCTGAGGCTTATCATTTGCACAGATTTCATGACAGCCGTAAGCCATGGAACATTTTTCAAAGTTAAGTTTATTAAGATCTAATGTGCATAAAGTAAATTTTGCCTTTTTTGAGCATACAGTTCTATGAATCCTGACACAGTTGTATAAACACTGTTAAGGTCAAACACAGAACATTTCTGTCACCTCAAAGAGTGTTGTCAATATATTTTTTAAATAAGCTTACAATTTAGAACCCTTTTATATTTACAGAAAAGTTTTGATTGTAGTACAGACAGTTTTCATATAGCTCACACCCAGTTTCCCCTGTCATCAGCATCTTGAGTTACCATGGGCCTTTGTCACCATTCTCTGCTTCAGCTTCCTATCCTGGATCCATAGGACATGTAGTCATCGTGTCTCTTAGAGGCTCCTCTAGACTATGTCAGTTTCTTAGTCCTTGCTCTTTTTGGTTTTAATGACCTTGACAATTTTGAGGTCTTTTGGTTAGATATAACGTCGACTGTCCCTCAGTTGGGATTTGTCTCATGTTTTTCTCATGATTACAGTGGGATGCTGGGTTTTTTGGAGAAAGAATATAAAGTGTCATTTTCCTATCTCCATCAAGAGCACATACCATCAACATGACTTATCAGTGTTGACACTGACTTTTATCACTTAGCTGACATCGTGTTTGTCTCATCTCTCTACTGTAAAGTTATTCTTTTCTTCACTTTCCATAGTGCATTCTTTAGAAGGAAGTCATTATGCAATAAGGACTGGGAAGTTATGCTCCACTTCTTTGAGTGGGAAAGTATCTACATAAATTATTTGTGATTCTTTTGTGCAGGTTATTTGTCTATTCTCATTTGTTTATTTATTCAACCATTGACATTTAGAAGTATGGACTCAGATTTATTTTATACATGAGGTTATAATCTAAGACTGCATTTTCAAATTTGTTGCTCATATTCTAGTTATGTATATGGCTCTTTCAGTTGACTCCTGTGTCATTGCTTTTTGGTTTGGTTTTATTTTTTAGCAAATTTGGTTTAGAATTTTGTTGTTTATCTGTCTCTGTCACTACAAGGTATTCCTGAATAATCTTATATATTCCATCTCTAAGCTCTAGAATCAACCATTTCTCCAAGGAGTTCCCTTTATTGGAGAAACCAAGATCTGGGTGCAGAGTGTCCTTGTTGCTTTTCGAGTGTGGTACTTTAGGTGTTTAAAGCTGATAGAGGAGGAAATGTGTATGTGTGTATACTAACCCATGCGTATAACTTATCTGTAGATAATTCTAGATGTATTCATTTGTATCTGTCATTCTGACCTTCACCCTTGCTTGTCTAGAATACTCCATGCCAACAGTTAGAAATCTGGCTCCCACCATCCACCATCCACTTACTTACTTGGTGAATTCCGTTGTACATGAATAGGGGTTTCTGAATTGTCAACCTTTACCTGGATGGGAAACAACTTTACTAATTAAAGTACAGTACATATTTGCAATTCATTTTGCTTTTGTTCCTATAGCCCCTGCTCACTTCCAGAGTTAATTAGGCAACATAGGCTGACCTTTCTACAAGAAAATATTTTAAATCAGGATAAAATAATAAAAGTTTTATTTAATGTATAACTACATTATGAAGCGTTTAAAATTCCCAAGCTGCTTATAGTCATGGATGTACAGTCACATAATAGTTATAGATCTAAGCTCTTTGAATATTCTAATATTGATTGTAGCTGCTTTTTAAAATCATTTTTTGTAGTTTATTTATGTTTTTGGTTTTCTGGTTTCTTTCTAGATTATGCCTCATTAAAAGTAGAATTCTATAGGGGTGCCTAAGTGGCTCAGTCGATTAAGCATCTGACTTCAGGTCAGGTCATTATCTCGTGGCCCAGTCCGTGGGTTTGAGCCCCACTTCAAGCTCTGTACTGGCAACTCAGAGCCCAGAGCCTGCTTCAGATTCTCTGTCTCCATCTCTCTCTCTCTCTCTGCTCCTACCCCGCTCATACTTTCTCTCTCTCTCTCTCTCTTAAAAATAACTAAACATTAAATTTTATTTTAAAAAGTAGAATTTATAGACCAGAGTTTGATATTAACATGATGTTTAAAATTATCTTCTATAGACTTTCCTTATTATTTATCTTTTCATGAACTTAAAATTTATTAAATATATCTTTAAACATTTTAAACTAGATTCCAGATATCAGTTAAGAGGCAGACTACAAATATGTGACTTTACAAATGCATTCTTAATGGAAATTAAATAAATGTCTGTGTTGTTAATAATAAAAGGCATTCTTTTGAAAATATTAAGCTAATGTAGTATTTTGTCACCCAGAATAGAAAACCCCAGCAAATTCAGTGCTCTTATCTGCCAGAGGAATCTTATAGCAGTTCAGAAACAACAAAATAAAAACAAAATAATTAAAATGATCAGGCTGCAGTATTTTCTACAAAATTCAGGCTGAATGCTTGGTTGGACTCAAAGTTCCACAAAATCAATTATATACACATGCTGGAATGGCATCTGAGATTAAGGCAAATAGAATGAGCAGGGCATCAAGGATAAGGCATCCAAAAAGAGCAAACCTTTCACTGAATATCGGATATAAAACATTTAGAAGCCTACACTGAAGAAATCTTCTTTTGATTAAAAATTAATGATTTTTATTTATAAAATGACTAGCTTTGAGGTTTTATATATTCATAACTTCAAGGGTTTCTCATATATTTCAAGTACATTCAAGCTTTTGTAATGAAGATTCTTTTAAATTAATGATTTATTACTTCCAGAAACATTTTAAAGTAGTTTGTAGTATGATGTTGGGCTCCAAAGAGAAACAATTGCCTTGAGAATTCTGTCAGGTAGGCCTCTTCTGTTAACAGGATTCAAAGGAAATGGTGGAGGCAAACCACCATGATTGAAAATGAGATGTGTATTCTTAGTATGCAAACATTAATACACTTGTAATAGTACTTCTTCTTGAAAAGCATGATTTGATGCATGGTTAAAATCACAGAGGTAATCGTGTATTTGATTTTGAGCCAAACTGCAATGGCCATACTGTGTGCCTTTCTCTTTTCTAGCTGAAGAAAACATTTTGCTGAAGGATTTACTGTTTGCTTCCATACTTGTTAAATTGAAGTCCTACAAATCTAAACCCAATATCAGAATACATTTTTTTAAAAGCAAAACCAAACAGGGGTCCCATTTTTCATTTTCTGTATTTCTTTTTGTGTATGGTTGAGAGTGACAGGGTTCACCACAAGACTACAGACATTTCTTCAATAGCAAGTATTTTCCCAACATCCTTATTCTCAGTGGTTCTAAGACTTAATAAAAGGAATTAGAAATGAACGCAAAAATATATGACAGGTAGGTAATATTAAGTACCTCTTTAAAGTACCAACCTAATGGTATGGGTATTTAAGTGAAGGAAAAAAAATAATTTAAGGAAATTAGGAAAACTCTGAGACTTTATTGAATAATAATGCTTTTCAAAAGCAAAGGAAGGCTAGACTTTAAATGGATAAGGACTTGGGGTGCCTGGGTGGCTCAGTTAGTTAAGCATCTGACTTTGGCTCAGGTCATGATCTCAGGATCTGTGAGTTTGAGACCTGTGTCCAGCCCTGTTCTGATGAGCTCAGAACCTAGAGCCTGCTTCAGATTCTATGTCTCTCTTTCTCTTTGCCCTCCCCCTTCTCACTCTCTGTCTCTGTCAAAAATAAACATTCAAAAAAACCATATTTAAATGGATAAGGACTAGTAATAGAGGGTTTAGACTTGTCAAAGGAAGAAGAATTTCCTGGTAGAGGGTACTTCATGCCTAAAGACACAGAGAGAAAGGAAATACTATTAAAAGTCATACATGTCAGGGTAAATAATTTGTACATAATTTTGTAGAATTGCAAAAGAATTGCATCTTCAAATCTAAGACATTAATAGAGAAGGATTGTGCACAGATTGATAATGGGAAAGACAAACTGCACAGACATCAATTTAAGATTTGTTTTTATAATCCAGTTGGGAAGAAACACAGATTAAACAAGTTTGATCAATGTGGAAATTGGAAGGGAGGAAGTGAGGAGCTAAATCTTGTGATTTTGTGACCAGTAGTATTTGGTAGCATTGATACAGTGTTGCAATCAGGAATGAGTTAGAAATTCTGATTCCAAGTGCCTGGGACAATGAACATGCCCTTAAGATTAGAAAATAAATAAATAAAAATAAATCGTTGGCATTTAGAAATGGGTCCAGGGAAGGTTGCCAGAGGACAAGCCTTACAGACTGGGTAATTTCTAGCAGTGTATGAGAGGGCATTGATCATTATATTCTCATAAAACATGAGGATTACCAGTTTTTCAACTTTTAACACTTACATTAAAAGAGAAATGTCGATGATTATGTTTGAATTTCTTTGGTTACAAGTGGAATCAATTGTTAAAATAGGTCATTGGGCTTTTTTTCTTTTTTCTCTGCCTCTTCCCCTACCCAACCCAAGGGGAAGAAGAAAAGTTATGTTTACCCAGGCACTTTGCCATAACAATTTAGCTATATGTTGACCTTTATGTACATTTGATGATTTTATTACTAATTTTTATTTATCTTTTAATTTTCTTCATATATGTATTTTTTTCTTTTTCTGGGAGAGTGAGGTATTATATCTGAAGGAAGGTACATGTTCTTTTTACTAACCTATGTATAGGAAGAAATTATTTCATCAATTATATAGGGAATAGATTTTATAAAGTTTTAAAATATGACCCACTCTGATAAAAAGCAGATGAAATTCTGATAATGGAAAGCAGAGCAAATTTAATGATTCTTACATGCACATTCAGCAAAACAGGATTTTTTTTTTGTTTTTTTTGATGTGAAGACAAACACAAGTCCCTTATCTTTGTTGAGAAAGATATGCCTGGATATTGCTTAATAACTCAGTTTTAACTCAACGCTAGTCGAATTTTCCAGCTGGGCTGAATAAGGACTCAAAACCATTATGAGAACAGAGGGATTGAAAATGATGCTAACTTCTAGGAGTGAAGTCAACTGCTGTTTTCCTTTATGATTTTTAGTGCTGGCTTTATATTTGGAAAGTTTACTCTGACACCAAATAGGACACACACTCAAACATATATATAATGTGTATATATACATATATATGTAACTTTCTGTGTTTTAAAACTCATATTCTATATATAATATATATATACATATATACATATATATAACTTTCTGTGTTTTTAAACTCATATGTTACTCTTTTAACATAAGATGAATGGAGTTGGTGATAAATAACCATTTAAATAGTTGATGAATGAGTTTGTGAACGTGAGAATCATGGCCCTTTCAACCCCTAACATACAATCACCATGTCTTAATCTACAAAACCTATAAATATATACTTTTCATGTCACAAGGACCTTGAAAACGTGATTAAGGATACAGATTTTGATATGGAGAGATTATCTAGGCGGTCGCAACCTACTGATGTGTCCTTAGGACATCAAAGAAATGAGAAATGAAAAGGAACTGACCCACTGTTGTTGGCTTTGAAATAAAGGAAGGGAGCATATTCCAAGGAGTGTGGGTAGCACCTTTAGAACCTGGAAACAGCACTCTAGTCTGCTAATTTATTTGTTAAATATTGATAAGTGCCTTTCAAACAGAACACATAACTTCTATATATTGAAAGACTCCCTCTTTACTGTTTTTGTTTTCAATGTTTGAATTATTTTGATTTGTATTGTCTAATGTTTGGTGAAAAGTAAAGCTGTTAACATTGATGAAATCCCTGTTGAGACAGAAAACGAAGAGACAAGGCCCTCCTGGAGAAACAAGGAATCTGGGGTATGGAAGAGGGCCCAGTATGACAGAATTGTATTGAGGCCTGGAAAGTAGATGAAGAAATTAAAATAATCTTGAACGAGGTAGAGGGAATTAAGGATTATGCTTATTATAAAGAAGTCAGAAAGGATTTGAAGGAAAAGGGTGTTTACAGGGGAGTCAGAGTTGAGAAATTATCTTTGTGTGTGACTGGATGAGACAAGAGTTTTGATCATGACATGACCATGGAAGTCAGGAAGACTTAAGGAAAAAAAAAAGGCATCAATCAGTATTGAGGAGGTAGAGGTTACACTAGATTAAACACTGCAAAGCAGGATGGGCTGTAAGTTGAGAGGGAGCCTGAGTTTTAGAAAGGATAATTTTGAGAACAAGAAAAAATCAGAAAGGCACTGACCTGCAAAAGATAAAATGAGAGGAAATGAGAGGAAAGTGTTGACAGTGGAGAAAAAAAAAAAGATACCGTGTTTGTGGGTAGTTCTGTTTTTTATTAAAGTTTTGTTTTCTTTGTTTCCTTCCCTGTTTCCTTCCCCACCTTCTTTCCCCCTTTGACCCTGAGTTTTGATCCATGGAAATCTAACACTAAATCGAATGCAAAAGAAAATACACTTTTCTTATAGCTAGAGAGAATTTCCCCTGTTTTCTAGAAAAGTTGTAAAGGGTGAATTTGTCCCCAAAGTGGTTTGCATTCTTTGTATAAAAATGGTAAATGTAAACAAAGCTTTGCTATTAGAATGATATATGTGAAACTCCCCATGTACTTTGGCAGAAAAATGTTATATAAATGAAAAGTGTTGCATATATTTTAAAAGAACACATGAGTTTATTCCTCAAGGGGAATTGTTAATTTATGTACTGCTCTTGTTTAAAGGTATGTGCATGATTCATAAGTTAGTTTATAAGTAATTTTATATTGCAGAAAGAAAGCTAAGACGATACTTAACTGTTTCCAAGTATTTGAAATATTTATTGTATGATAATCAACTGTTCCACAGTTTATTGTAGTAGAGAAGGAAATCAATTTAAATTCCACCTGTAAAAGTTTATGTAAGATACAAATCTTACCTAAGCATCGTAATTTGTTGTAGACTGTTGGGACAGGAAAAGTAAATATTTCTTTTGTTGGTTTTTCGAGTTCTTATGACCCTATATTCTCTCTTCTTCACATCTACACTCCTGAATTTGACCAACTGATTGAAAGGACCGCAGTCAGCCCTTACTCACACTAGTCTTTTTTAATCCCACCAAATAGCTAATTGGTTTTATTTACTTATTTTATCTGCATCTTATAACTTTACCTATCCTGGTGTTTAAACACTATCATGCCCATGATAATTAGAACTAGCCACAAATTTATTTGAAAGTAACACCTTGTATCTATGTCTACTTCTACAACATTTTGAAGAACAGCCAACTAAAATATCCTGTTAGTGCTCCTGGGAGGCTTAGTTATCAGTCTTCAACAGGTAAATGATTTAGACTGAAAAACAATTCTATAGATTATTTTTGAGAGAAGATCATTGCCAGTCATGCTTTCATGATTCCTATTCCTTTCTTATTCTTCCTTTACTTCTTTTTGATGTACTAAAAATATCCTAAGTGTTAATGTCTTGAAGAAGCAAGGCCATTTTTTTTTTCCAAGGTAATGATCTCTTTCATGGCCACTTCATTCTACCCTTGCAGCCATTATTTTGTTATGCAAATAAAAGCAAGCTGACATGGCATATTGCAAGAGTTAATGACCAGCTAATTGTTAACACTGTCGCCATCCCCTCCCATGAAAACACAGGTACTTGGAATTGATGACTAGTATTTCCATATGCTTAATGGGAAACCAACAGGAGGCTCAGTTGTGCCACTGACATAACATGAGGGAAATAATAATTTCCATCACATGCCCCTGATTTAAAACTGCTCCAGGCCATCTTTGTTCCACAGCTAGGAGCATAATAAATTAAGAAAAAGTAGTGTATGGCTGAGATGAAATCCTGTGGGATGTGTGAGTAAAGCAACAGAGAACCCGAGGGGAAAAATATAGGTAGCCTTGAGTAGAGAATACAAGAAGTAGGGAAACAAGGTGTGTGATGATTCACTGATAAGCTAATAATCTATGACTGTGACATACATCGCTCTGGCTCGCTCTGCCTCATGTATTTCATACTTCAAGAGTATCTGCCACCATGAAAAGGCATGGTAAAGCTGGACTTGATCTATAAATGGAAAAATACATGTCATGAATTAGAGAAAATTCATAGAGAAGCAATAGGAATGCTGGAAATAACATTAAACAAAGAATGAGAAAAAAGTGAGGACAAGAAGTGATATTTACTGAGAGAAGGTATTAGGCATAGGTTATTTACTCATAATCCTTTTTATCTCCCCTATGAGATAAATCTATAATTTTTCTTTAAAGTAAGGAAACTGATGTTCACACACATTAAGTTATTCACTAGCTTTGTTGACTCATTTGTACATTCATCCATTTGATAACTATTTGGGCACAACTTCTTTTTTTAATTTTTTTAATGTTTATGTATTTTTGAGAGAGAAAGAGTACAAACAAGAGAGGGCAGAGAGAGAGAGGGAGAAAGAGAGACACAGAATCTGAAGCAGGATCCAGACTCTGAGCTGTCAGCAAAGAGCCCAATGAGGGGGTTAAACCCATAAACCAACCATGAGATCAGGACCTGAGCCAAAGTCAGATGCTTATCCATCTGAGCTGCCCAAACACCTCTGGGCATGGCTTCATATATGTTAAGAAACAACATTCCTTGAAAATAAGGGGAAATGTGGAAACATAGTTTTCATTATATTTATATCTTTATGTGTCTATATATACACATATACACTCACTCAAGTATTAAGTAATGCATTTTGTTTAACTCATATTATTATTTAAATACAGGCTTACGCTTAGTGAATTGACATGTTAAATTGTAAATGTTTGTCTGGTAGAGACACATAACTATGACCTGTGGTAAATATAGAAAGTTACTCTGTTGAGTATTAATTAGGTCTGTATTTAACCAAGTATTTTTTATCCTAACATTTTTGTTGTTGTTGTCTATAAATACCGATGTCTTCAAATGTTCTTGGAACCAGTTTTAACATCTTACTTGTTTCCTCATTAACTAGTGGGTTGAATAATATCTTTCAGACATTTCCTATTTGTAAGAGTGTTCAAATGAGTAGAAAGCCAAATCATGCATAATAAAATAAATAGCACAAATGCCTTGCCCTTGAGTGCTTGACAGGAAAAACTAATACTTATGTGACTAACTGTTAAAACAAATGCTCTAGGTTCTAAGAGCAGAAGTAGGGGCAGTGAACACAAAGTTGTTATAAGTTAAATTTAGGATGAAACTTGAAAGATGAGAATGCAGTCTGTGGTTTGGAAAGGCAGTCTAAGTAGAGATGAAAAACACCATGAGTGATAGAGCGAGGACTTATGCCTGTATCTGCCTGACTCCCAAGCACAAGTTTTTTTCTTCAACATTTTTGTTTCGTTTTATTTTATTTTGTCCTGTTCTGCTTATTCTTACCCTTTTCAGAACTACTTAACATCTCTAGTCTCTCTGACTATGATATCCTTCTTTAAGAAACAGGGTTTATGGATGAAGGATATATCATATTTACGGTCACAAAGACTGATTCTCACTAAAATGTTTTGATAATTATAAACTCAAGATAATTAGCTTTTGTTTATTATCTTCAGAACATTTAAAGATAATGCAAAGAAATCACTACTACACTTTTTTTTTTGGATCTGTGTAAAGATGCACAATAGAAAACTTATCTCCAATGACTTATAAACTTGAACTGACTACTGAAATTAAAAAAGTCAATGAATCTACGAAGTTCAGCTTTAAATTATTATGCCCTTTGAGTTCAAGTCTGAAACCAGTGGAAACTGATTGTCATGTCAATATAAAAGTTATTAAGATTTTAAAAAATATTTATTTATTTTTGAGAGAGAGACAGAATGTGAGCAGGGAAGGGCAAAGAAAGAGCAAGACACAGAATGTGAAGCAGGCTCCAGGCTCTGAGCTGTCAGCACAGAGCCCGATGCAAGGCTCAAACTCAAAAACCATGAGATCATGACCTGAGCTGAAGTTGGATGCTTAACCAACTGAGCCACCCAGGGGCCCCAATAAAAATTGTTATTAAAGAGCTGTTTGTCTGTCTTCTATTTCACCTTATGTACCTTCAAATCTGTCCTTTTTTTAATTCTGTATGTTTAAATCTGTATATTGGGAAATTTAATTTTGTGAATAGAAAAACGAGAGAAAATAGCAGTAGCACATTTATTTTGTCCTCTTTGTGAAATGCCACCAAATCATGTGATATTCTCCACCCTATCCAGCTCTGAGGTAGTTAGTAAGGGACATGAAGGATGATGCATTAGGGTCATATTAGACTGAGAATATGTCAAATTTATTACATTTATACACTTAAAACATTACTTATCCCTTTTGATATGTATGAAAATTGAAATTTTTCATTCATATATTTGGTTATCTGATGTTCTTTAGGAAGCTATATTCAAATATAGCTATATTCGAATATAGCTTCCTAAAGAACATCATAAGTTCCCTGGGGAAAGGAAGTGATTGATGAGCATATATTAGGCACACAGAGGATATTTGAATAAATTAGTAAATGAATGAATAATGAATGAAAGAAAATATCCAGGTGTGTGTGTTCTAAAGATAAATTAGATACATTCCTTGATTTATAGAACTTGCAAATACATGGTTACAATAAGGTAATAAAATAGTTAACAAAGGTTAGATTTGATATTAAAATTATAGTTTTACATGTATCTGACTTGTAGGATGTGATTAAAATTACTTTTTTTCTTATATTACATTTCTTCCCCTCTAAGCATTATGCTATATGGACATTTTACATAGATGGTATATGAGTATAAATGAAATAATACATTTGTAACTTTAAATGGTCTGGCAACATTTTGATTGAAATACAGTCAAAGCTCTGCCAAATGAACTTAAAATCACATAGTTATCTCCAGTCAAATGCAGGTATTCAATGAGATGGAAAAAGAATAAGCTGGAAGGTTGATGTCTTTGAACTTAGGATGACATACTTTCCTACTAAAAGCCTGGACAAATGAGTACATTTTCCTTTATTACTAATAGTCTCCCACAAAGGACATGGGATGCTGTTTATGGCTGGTTATTAACCTTTGCCTCTGGAGAAAAGAAATCATTTCTTCCATGATACAGTTTAATGAAAATCCTTATTGTAAATATAATTATTTTGGAGTCTGTAAAGCAATCAATTAATCCTACAAATTATTTTTAAAAATGTGTTGTAAAGCATTACTTCTGTGTGCACCGGGCAGCAGAGCAGTAATGCAGCATTAGACCATACCAGCCAGTGTGATGCTCTGTCTTAAATTAGACATAAATAGTGAAAAAGTAATTGCAGATTCCATCAAAAATCTCTTAAGCGATAAGGGCTTCTAGAGAACATAAAACGTGCTTTTCCTAGACTTCTTACACCATATTCCAGATGATGACATGCTGAACTTTTACTTTTTAAAGTAAAAAGAAAGTTTTTAGTATAATGAGCATTGCTTGGAGAGCCAAAAAACAAAACAAAACAAAGCAAACTTACTTACATGCTTAGTGTACTTAAGCGTGTACTCACCTCTCCATGCTATTGTTTCTCAGTAAGGATCATGGGTGTGATGTTAACTGTGTATCTAGTGCTTAAGGCTGGCTTGAGGCTTACTGAAATAAGTGTTTGTAAAGTGCTTGGAGCCTTTTTGATGAAAAGTACTACCTCAATACTAGGTATTTTTGTCGTCCATAGACAACAAAATGGTAGGTGAATGGTAGATTAATTGTACAGATTTTTCATACACTAGAGTTCAAAGCATTGAAGAGAAAGCGAATTGGTAATCTCATTTAGCCCTACCCCTTGGCATACTACAGAATTATTGTTTTATTAGTTTTGATTTTGTGGCTAAGAAGTGTCTGCCAAGGAGTCTTGAGGGTAGTATAAAGGCAAATAGAATTTAATAAATATTTGTATTTTTCTCAGATGTAGTTCTACCTAAAATTATGTATTTATATCAGATTGACATGTATGTACATTTTAGAGTCATGAAGCTGTTAAATGAACTTTGAAGATTCATTGTCATTGGAGGAGAAACATGCATTTCTGGGTATTGCTGGGTGATGTGGGTGGGCTTGGGCTATAGAAGCTGTTAGCACAGGCTCACTTGTGTGGGCGATCAGGCACAGCTCAATTGATATTAATATGAGAAAAATAATTGGCAAACTAACATTGTGGGAAGCACTTTAAAAATTTTTGTGATATTATGGAGTGGTTCAGAAAAGAATTTGTATTTTGAAAGGAATGCAGGACAAGAGTCATGAAATAAGAGAATATAGAAGGTGAAGTTATGTTGGAGGAGCAGAAGATGACATGACCTAGAAAAACTGGACTCTGGTTCTTACTTGGTAACTATTTTAATCAGAAAAGAGGCCTTGATATGGGATGAGAATTATTTATTTTTTTTAAATGTTTTTTTTTTTAAAATTTATTTCTAGGAGAGAGAGACAGCGTGAGCAGGGGAGGGTCAGAGACAGATGGAGTCACAGACTGAAACAGGCTCCAGGCTCCGAGCTGGCAGTCAGCACAGAGCCCGACGCGGGGCTCGAACCCACAAACCGCGAGATCATGACCTAAGCGAAAGTCAGAAAGTCGGACGCTTAACCGACTAAGCCACCCAGGCGCCCCAGGATGAGAATTATTTAAAAAGAGAAAACATTAAGGTAGTGTTTTTCAACCTTGGTTGCACATGAGAATCTCTGGCAGAGCTTTTAAAAAGGTTCCTGCTCAAGCCTCAGCTCAAGAAGAAATAAATCAGAATCTCTGGAGGTTGAGACCTAGGCATCAGTATTCTTGAAATCTTTCTTTTTCATTCCAAAATTCAGCCAAGGGGGACACATGGTGATCTAAATGCTCCTAGATCTCCATCGCCATCTCTCATCTGTCCCTTTGCAAAACACACATACTTCCAACTTGGTTTTTTATCAGACTACACAGATATCACATCCATATGGACATTTTATTTTCCAGTTTTTTAAAAAACTTTTTTAAATTTTTATTTATTACTGAGAGGCAGAGGGAGACAGAGCATAAGCATGGGAGGGGCAGAGAGAGGGGGAGATACAGAATCTCAAAAAGGCTCCAGGCTCTGAGCTGTCAGCACAGAGCCCGACTCGGGGTTCAAATTCACAAACTGTGAGATCATGACCTGAGCTGAAGTCTGACCCCCAACCAACTGAGCCACCCAGGTGCCCCTATTTTCCTATTTTTTAAGGTAACATTGTGACTTTGTTTTGTTTTATAAGTAACACAAGTTATCCAGAAATGTAGATGAGCTGTAAGCAAAAACATTATATAAGACCACATAGAAATAACTACCATTGATATTTTTATTTCTGTCCTTCAAAACATAGATTTTAAATAAAATTGAGATTATACTATCTACATTTTTAATGTACTTTTTACCCTTGATATATTAAATATGTATCCATGCATTTCTGTAACATTGTTTTAAATGGATGGATGCACCAGAGTTTTGTTTTTGTTTTTTAAGCAACCACTGTCTTTTGGAAATTGACTGCCTTTTCAGTATCTCAGTGTTCTCTCTTTTTAAAGTTATAATTGCAATTTAGAGAATGGAAATATTGTGAAGCATTTAAACTAAAATAGTTGATTTCCTAGGTGCTCATCTCCTATGTATACATTCTTTCTTACATATCTCCGATGGCTCTGAAGCTTGAGTCTCAGAGTAAATCTTCTCTCCCTTCCAACTCCCTCTCTTTATCATTCTTCTCTTTTTATCATTGTATTTCTTGCTCTTACTCTCTCTCATAAATAACATTGTGGTATGAAGATTTTCAGTATGCATGAGATGAGGCAAATATTCAGGGGATGGTAGTGAAATATGTGTGAATATGGATATTTTCTCAGTGGCTTAAAAGTTACAGTACTTTAATATAATGGAAGACATCTGCAGAGCAGTATTACACTTGATTTTGTTCCCCTTAATATGTTGATATGAGTTTTTTGTGATCTCTAGCTAATTTTAAAGTAAAAATCCAATTAATAATTTTTCAAAAGGAAATTTAAGACTGCACCCAAATATTTTCCCAAGCCTGTGAGATGGGGTGATGCTCCATCACAGCTCTTACTTTGCTGTGTGGAGCATGTATCTGAAATCAGCTTTGCTTCAACACGTTCCCAAAACTTCTGCAGTGATGTATAGTATAGCTACATTAAGTGAAGTTTGGGTTTAAGTTCTGCCTACTGAGTGACAGTTGAGAAAACCATAGTAAAACATTGGTTCATATTCTGAAAGTATTCAGATAGTTTTGTTGTTAGAAACAAATGACTGGGGTACCTGGGTGGCTCAGTAAGTTACATGTCCAGCTCTTGATTTTGGCTCAGATCATGATCCCAGGTTCGTGGCTTCCAGCCCTGCATCAAGCTCTGTGCTGTGTGGAGCCTGCTTAAGATTCCCATTCATTCATTCATTCATTCATTCTCTCTCTCTATCTCTCTCTGTCTCTCCCTCTCCCCGCTCCCACCCTCCCACTCTCTCTCTCTCTCAAATAATAATAATTAAAAATAAATAAATGGCCGAAGGGCACAATTATAGTTTTGTACATGTGTGTGCCATCATCTAATTATTTAGAGATTATCCTAGAACTTTTAAAAAAGATAGTTAGAGCCTTATTTCATTTATATTACTATGTAACAAATGTGTATCATGTTATTGTGACACTCTAGGCTTGATTGCAGTAGAAGCTTAAAAATACAGTATAGGGGCACATGGGTGGCTCAGCTGGTTAAGCGTCTGACTTTAGCCCAGGTCATGATCTTGCAGTGCATGAGTTTGGGCCCCGCGTCAGGCTCTGTGCTGACAGCTTAGAGTCTGGAGCCTGCTTCAGGTTCTGTGTCTCCCTCTCTCTCTGTCCCTCCCCCACTCATATTCTCTGTCTCAAATGAGTAAATGTTTAAAAAAAAATACATTATAGAGGTTTTCTTTTTTTTTTCTTTGAATTTTATTTATATATATTTTGAGAGAGAGAGACAGAGTAAGGGACTGAGAGGGAGAACCCCAAGAAGGCTCCACACTGTTAGCACAGTGCTCAACATGGGGCTTGAACTCACCAATCATGAGATAATGACCTTAGCTTAGGTTGGATGCTTAGCCTATTGAGCCGCTCGGGCTCAGGGCTCAGAAGTATATAATTAACGATTAAAATAAATTAAGTGTCTCAAGGTAGTAATTGGTTTGGAGCACTTAGTTTTACTTTTTTAATTTTAGAGTAACATAGGTTAAAACATTTGAAACAATACAGAGATATATAAAGAGAATAAAATACAATATACTTGCCTTCTTTGTTCCAAACTAAATGTCTTAAAATAACTGTTGTTAACAGATTGGCACATGTGCTGCCAGTTTTACCTCTGTGTTTCTGGTAACACAAATGCATTTTTCTATCTTTAAAATTTCTTTACACATAAATATGAATACACTACGATTATTACTCAGCCACTGCTTTTATTTTTTAGCTTATCACTTCATTATAGTCAGTTTTCCAGATCAGTACATATGAATCTAACTTATGAGAATCATAATTACTTTATAGTTCAGGAGAAATATACACTATAATTTTCTCAGCCATTTCTTACTCAAAAACATTCAAATTATTACCGGTTTTTCCCCCTACAACAAAAATATTATAGCAAACACACTTTACAAACACTGGTGGCCTGAGGGCATGCACATTTTCATTTTTATTAAATAAAAATATATAGCTATCTATAATATCTATAACTGACTAACACAGAAACAGAGAAGAGTATCAGTCTTTTGGGGAATGTTAAATTATTTTGTTTTTCCTGAACTCATTCGTTTCTCTGTGTTGCTCTCTCACACTCTTTTTTCTTTGCTTCCTTCCACTATTCCATTTTTCTTTGCAATATTCTTGGGGTATTTTTGTAGCTTCAAACCTGTATTGTAGTTACAAAATAAAATTAGTTTTTTAAAATTAGGAAAATCTCAAATCCTCTGTTGCTTTTAGACCAGGGAAGGAGAAAGAACTTGAACATAATATATTCATTTACCATGAATTTTTAAAAATTAAATTGCCAAAAAAAAACCTAGATAGGAAATTGCATAAAATGATACAATTACCTTTGAAATGGGAATTATAAAACTAGAAACAAGATCTGCTGGCATCTTGGGCATCTTGAGGTAGTGGAAAAATGGTGTTTGGCATCTTAGCACCTGACTTCCCAAGCTGGCTCTAGTACAATTAGTTCTGTGACAATCAGCAACTAATTTAACCTTTTATCTTCAGTATCCCCACTGTAAAGTGGAAGACAGAGTTTTTCATGGCAATACTGTTAGGTTAAAGTTAGATCATCTATATTACATTGCATATATAAGAAACATTGGCCTACACCTATTTGTGTGTGCCACTAAACTAATAAGAAGAGCTATTAGAAAGGTAAATTTTTATTATTGAATAAAAGGTAAATAAAGCCTTTAAAATTTACCCTGATTTTTAAAAGAAATATAGGAGATCAAAACACTGGCTGTCTCTTGTATTTATTCATTTTTAATATCCATATATTTTGTTTTGGTTTTGAGATGTCATCCAGTCATTTCTGAGGCTATTTACTTGGGGACATATTTGAGCTTTTCAACCAGTCACCAATTTTTTTAATTTTTAAATTTTATTTAAATCCAAATTAGTTAACATATAGAGTAATAATGAATTCATGAATAGAATTTAGTGATTCATCACTTACACATAACACCCAATGCTCATCCCAACAAGTGCCCTCCTAAACGCCACTCACCCATTTAGCCCATCAGCCCACCAACACCCCTCCAGCAACCCTCAGTTTGGTCTCTGTATTTAAGAGTCTCTTAGAGTTTGCCTCCTTCTCTCTTTTTATCTTATTTTTCCTTCCCATCCCCTATGTTCATGTGTTTGGTTTCTTAAATTCCACATGACTGCAATCATATATTTTCTCTTTGACTTATTTTGCTTAGCATAGTATACTCTAGTTCTATCCACGTTATAGGAAATGGCAAGATTTCATTCTTTTTGATTGTTGAGTAATATTCCATTGTGTGTGTGTGTGTGTGTGTGTATACACACATGCCTACATATACCGCACATTCTTTAATCATTCTTCAGTTGATGGGCATTTGGGCTCTTTCCAAAATTTCACTATTCTTAGCACTGCTATAAACATTGGGGTGCATGTGCCCCTTTGAATCAGCACTCCTCTATCATTTGGATAAATACCTAGCAGTAAAATTTCTGGGTCATAGCGTAGTTTTGTTTTAATTTTTTGAGGAACCTCCATACTGTTTTCCAAAGTGATTGCACCAGTTTGTATTCCCACCAGCAGCGCAGAAGTGTTCCCATTTCTCTGCATTCTCACCAACATTTGCTGTTTCCTGATTTTTTATTTTAGCCATTCTGACAGGTGTGAGGTGGTATCTCATGTATTTTCCTAATGATTGATGTTAAGCTTCTTTTAATGTGTTTGTTAGCCATCTGAATGTTTTATTTGGAAAAGTGTTCATGTCTTTTGGCCATTTCTTCACTGGATTATTTTTCATTTGGGTGTTGAGTTTGGTAAGTTCTTAATAGATTTTGGATACTAACCCTTTATCTGATATGTCGTTTGCAAATATCTTCTACCATCACCTTTTAGTTTTGCTGATAGTTTCCTTCCCTGTGTAGAAGCTTTTTATCTTTACGAGGTCCTAATAGTTCATTTTCTGCTTTTGTTCCCCTTGCCTCTGGAGACCTGTCAAATAGAAAGTTGCTGTGGCTGTGGTCAAAGAGGTTGCTGCCTGTATTCTCCTCTAGGATTTCGATGGCTTCCTGTGTCATGTTTGGGTCTTTCATCCATTTCGAGTTTATTTTTGTATATGGTGTAAGAAAGTGGTCCAGGTTCATTCTTCTGAGTGTCGCTGTCCAGTTCTCCTAACATGATTTGCTGAAGAGACTGTCTTTTTTCCATTGGATATTCTTTCTGCTTTGTGAAAGAATACTTGGCCAAGCATCTGTGGGTCCATTTCTCGGTTCTCTGTTCTATTCCATTGATATATGTGCCTGACTGGACATAGCTTTTAAAGGCTTTTATTGTTTTGTCTTTGGCTATGTCTTAAATGAATATCATTTACATTGTCACTTAAGCAGTGCAGGTACAAATTATTACATTTTTATGACACTTTTTATTTCTTAATTTGGGCAAGAGTCTTCATTAAAAGCATAAGTAGAATGGTTTCTCAGTTACATCAGCTAAAAGGAATTCTGTGATTCAAAGTGCATTACTCCTAACTGGTTTTAATTATCCACATATTAAGGTTGTCTTCATTTATTCATTCATCCATGGTAACTATTTGTTGAGTTCTATAGTAGATTTTAGACTAAGTATATAATACTGAGCCAAGTGGGTGTGTGGTTTGGCTTAATGGGCTGATAGTTTAGTAGAAGAAATTGATGTTATCAATGTGAAATATAAATATATATTTAATCAATAGTTTTTAATGCTTAGCTACAACAAAAAAATGGAGCAACTTTACCCCATATTAAAATTCTATTAGAGTGCAAGACTGGTATGATTCACAAAAAACTATGGGAAGAAAAGTAATCTCTACTGAAATTTCTCCAAGTGCCAAGGGGACATTTCATTCAGAACATGTAAAAAAACTACAAGTAAAAAGTTGCAGACTGATGTATTGTTTGAGTAAACCATTTGTTTTTACCTCCACTTTTTATCTGACAAATAAAAATGCCTAGACCTTATCTGCCACAGAATCACCAGGGAATAAATCAAGAAGAAAGTCTTAGAAAATCCAACGGTAGTGATCCAATCACCAAGTTGATGTGATTATATACATTACATGATGTGATATTAATAATACTAATCCTTAGAGTTTTCCTGTCCTTGAGAACTCAGAGTTCAAGGAAGTCTCAAAAATAACCCAAACCCAACATTCACCCCATTATGGCACGTTATATGCACTGTGACTAGGTGATGGACTTTCATTGTTTCTGTGAATTTATCAAGCATAAGAAAATGTCTTTACTGTTTTCCTGCCCAACGTTGTGGTAAATCACTCCATGGCTCTGTGAAGTGACTTGTAATTGAGAAGTTCTGTATTATCAGTTTGTTAAGCAGTCATCTGATGGATTGAAACAAATCAGGTCCACCATAGACCATCTCAAAACTACAGAATGACAGCTGATATAAATTTGGAGATCTATGTGGCCTGTGATCCAGAACTATTTGTCTTCATGGGGTATAACCTTTTCGGTGAGAAAATCCATTCAGTGTACCAAATTATAGAGTAGAATTTTGTTTTGTGAACAAAGAGATTTGGGTTACCTGGTGAAGTGAACTTTTTTACTCAGGATAATTCTTCTGAAGGAACTAGAACTCACTTTCTAAGATCTACATAGTTTTGGGAAACTGAGTACCATAAAACCTTTACTGACTATTTTAATATTTCTTAGTTGCTAAAATTTTTTTGGTTATGTGGCCATGATAAAAATACTGAAACTGCCCTGTGCCATGAACTTTTCATTTCTGCTCTTCCACATCACAGAAACTACTGAACACAGTGTCGTTTTATGGGTAATACCACATTTGCACCAAAACCATGTCAATGACTCATCTTTGCTCTTCTTTGCTTCCAAGAAGCAAAAATGTAGTGTGAGTCCTTGATTCTCAAAACCAAGACTGATGGCTATGAATGGCAAACTGGATATGTTACTAGAAAGAGTTTCAAGAAACTTTGATTCTCCCCCAGCTTTGTCACTAATGAGCAAATATCACTTAGCTTCCTGAGTCCTAGTTTCCTCACATATAAAATCAGAGAATTGAATGTGTGAGTTCTAGTCACTCATGGAGCTAATATTATTTAACACACCTTATAGCTGGGGATAGTTTCTTCCTGAGATGAAGACTACTTTGTGTATTTAGCCTCACCATGAAATTTCATTATTTTTAGAGTGAAGTGTGTGTGTGTGTGTGTGTGTGTGTGTGTGTGAGACGTGCGCATGCGCACGCTTGCATGTGTGTGGTGATTTTGTTTTAGTTTTTATTTTTTGTTCTTTTTTTTGGCTAAATAATGTATAGAGTTAGGGATAACTGAGGATATTTCTTGTTTTGTGGGTCACAAATTAGCCACAGTAATCTGAAATGGGCCAATGTAAATGATGAAGTGAGGAATTGTGAAATTTAATTGAAGACTTTACCTTAAATAATACATTTCAAATTATTGGTTACCATAAGTAATAATACTGTTCTCTTCCATAATAGGAAAGACTTTGGTAGCACTGATGAACTAAATATAAAGTAGACATCATAAGTACTTGAGTGAACAAAAGGATACAGTAATAAATTTTAAAATGTTTGAATGATGGGGTCCCTGGGTGGCTCAGTCAGTTGAACAACTGACTTCAGCTCCGATCATGATCTTGTGGTTAGTGAGTTCGAGTCCCACTTTGGGCTTGCTGTTGTCAGTGTGGAGCCACTCCAGATCCTCTGCCCCCCTCTTTCTCTACCCCTGACCCCCCACACTCCCTCTCTCTCAAAAATAAATAAAATGTTAAAAAATGTAAAATGTGTCAGTGAGAACTCTTTGTGCAATTGAAACTGTTGCTGTGTCTTTAGATTTCCCTACGCCAGCAATGCCCCACCTGTTCACAATTTTATGTGTTCACAGTGGACCTTCTGTACACAAGCAGGTGCACATTAGAGGTCATGACCCCAGCTGAAGTGATATGTGGTAATTTAGAGACAACACTAGACATGAAATATAAATATTACATTAAAAACAAACAGAGCTTGCCCTGACGAGTTGCATTTCTAAACCCTGGAGAGATGGGTTTCTCTCTGCGGACTCTATTTTCATAAAGCTTTGTAATTCAGTGCTGACCCACTCAGTGGTCCCTATTGGCCCACCCCTGGGCTAATTATGTAGCATAGAAGGATTCAACAATTTGACTGATTTCATTTGTGAATACTTTGTTGTTTTGTTTTGTTTTCCCTCGATAGTATGTGTTTATGGAGTACATTACTACCTGCTCGAGAATTTTCTCCTTTTCCTTTCCATCAGTTTTATGGTCAGCAGGATAATTGGATATTTCATTTTTAACAGAAACATTTATTTTATTGCTTTTTAAAGCTGTTGAATTTTAGCCTTTGGCTGTGTGACTTTAACCAAAGGTGTTTGTGATTTACGGCACAATAGCAGGTTTATTTTTTTCCAATTCATTATAACAGTCAGCGCTTTGAAATGATAGTAAACAGTTTATAATTTTTATAAATAAAAAATGTTACTCCATATTGAAGGGAAAAACAATTAGTGACCTCCCTCTTGAAATAGACTACCGTTGTTGGAAACATCAACAGTTGTTTTGAATGACACATGCTTTTTACACATTATCTCTATCAGCAGTCCTCAAAGTGTTATCCATAGATTACCTGCATAGTAAATTGGAAAATGTCTTAAAAAGGTAGATTGCTTTTTATTTATTTATTTTTAATCAACTAACCTGATGATTTAGAGTTTTTGTGTCTTTTTTTCTAGCTTTATCAAGATATATAACATATGACATTGTGTAAGTTTAAGGTATACAACATGATGATAATGAAATGTATATATATTGCAAAATGATTATCTCAGTAAATTTAGTTAACACATCTATCACTTCACATGGTTGCATTTTGTTGATGCTGTTATGAAAACTTTAAAGCTCTTCTCTTAACAACTTTGAAGTACTCAATACAGTATTGTTAAGTGTGGTAACCATGCTGTACATTAGATATCAAGAACTTATTCCTCTTGTAAATGGAAGTTTGTGCCCTTTGACCATTTTCACCCATTTCCTTCTTCCTTGTTCCCCTGGCAACTGACAGTCAGCTCTGCTCCTTTGATTTGGATTTTTAAATTTTTAAAAATTTTAACATATAAATGAGAACACACAGTATTATCTTTTTCTATCTGACTTATTTCACTTAGTATAATTCCCTCAACTTTCATACATGTTTTTGCAAATGGCAATATTTCTGAATTATTTCACTTAGCATAATGACCTCAACTCTCCGCTGTGTTTTTGCAAATGGCAGTATTTCCTTCTTTTTTAAGACTGAATAATATTCCTGTATGTATGTTTGTGTGTGTGTGCACATGTGTGTGCGTGTGCACACATTTTCTTTATCCGTTCATCTATTGAGGAACACTTAGCTTGTTTCCATATGTTAGCTGTTTTATATACTACTGCAAATGAAAATGAGAGCATAGATATTTTTGAGGATAGTGATTTCATTTAAAGACAATTTTTGACCTCATTCAGAATTGATAAATAAGAACCATTGGTAAATACAATCTAAGGCTATGCATTTTTCATAAACTTCGTAAGTAATTCTTGTAAACATGAAAACTTGAGGACCGTTTTTATATTTAAAAGGTCAGTTTTTCATATAAGGAAATTGTGATTCTGAGAAGATATATAATCCTCGCCCACCTCCCAGCCCCATTCCATAGCTAGTTAACAGCAGAACTTGAGTCAGAACTTAGATTTCTTTATTCTGAAGATAATCTCTAGAGAGAATATGAACCTCATTCATCTATTTTTATCCTACATAGTTGGTGGAAAAATTCATTTTATAGATAACATTTTCTATAGGTAGGATAAAATTAGCATTTTCACAATTTTCCCCCTTAGGTTTTTGTCTCACCTCTTTTTACAGACTTCGTTCCAGCAAAATCAGTCTCCTTCCTTCCTTCCTTCCTTCCTTCCTTCCTTCCTTCCTTCCTTCCTTCCTTTCTGGTTAAGTTCTTTATTCATGACTTCTGATTGAGTGTGCCCGACTCAAGATTACTTGTTTTGTTCTTATTTCTGTCTTTCCCATTTGTATCGATCAGGGTATACCAGGTTATGCTGCAGTAACAAAGGAACATGCCAAGGTCACAATGCTATAGCATAGCAGAAATTTAATTTTTCACTCATGCTACATGTCCAGACTGGTTTAGCAACCCTGCTTTATTCTGGTGCTATTAATCCTATTCAGCAAATATTTTTAGTACTTTCCTCCTAAGAACATGGTAAGATTATATTTATAGGCTTTTTTGAGGTTGTACTGGTAAATTGGCTAGTTCTTCATGATGATTTGTAAGTGGAAGTTCTGGGCTTTACACTAGAAGATTTAATTGCAGAATTAAACCTCAACTTCTCTGTTCTTGAAACTAGTAACGTAGACGATGATGACTGGTTCCTCAGCATGACTCCCTGAGGCCCGTGATGAACAAAGCTTCAATCGATTTTCCACCAAAGATATATTGCACAAGGGAAAATAAACTTTTGTATCTTAGCCTTTGAGATTGTTGGAGTTGTCTCTTACCTTGGCATAACATGGGCTATCTTGACTAACCCTCTTGTAGCCTTTTGACCAGAGCTGGTCATGTGACTCAAACACACTCCAGTAAGGCCAATACGTTTTAGGTTTTTGAGAGGGAGCGGGGGGGAAAGAACTAGGTATTATTGAAAACTAGGAATGTGATAGACATCATTGTGTAAACCTGAAATTGTTGCTATTGGGGAATTTTTCCATGATGTAAAACTTGGATGGAAGAGAACACCTTTCCACACTTGACATAAAATCAAGAAGTCCAATAAAATAGATAGATATACCTATGATAAAATAAAAAAAAACGATTAAAAGAAAAAATCACCAATATATTATGTTGAAAGCCTGGTAAATAAATTTGCAGAGATTATGACAGGAGTTAACGTCCTTAGTTTATTAAGACTCTTACAAATCAGTTTTCAAAAAGTGTAAATGTCATAATATAAACCAGGAAAGAAAAAAAACCATCACTAGTAAACCTCTGAGAAAAAAGTTTACTCACACTTTCCTCAAGGAAATTTTTAAAAATCAAGCATACCTGCCTTCCAATGTGCAACAAAAAAAAAGAAAAAAGGTTCTACAAGATGAAAGAAAATTAGTGGAATAGGCAGACTTGACTGGAGTTGTTGTAACTCAAACATATACATATATTTTGGAGATTAATTAAAAAACATTATTGAAAATTAAAAATAGAAAATATATCCTGTGGAAACATTCAAAAAACATACAAATATACACGTTTGAAGATGCTATAGCATCATTTGTTTTGTCCGTTTGTTTTGTTTTGTTTGTTTGTCTTGTTTTAAATGTTTATCTATGTTTGAGAGGGAGAAAGAGGAAGTGCACAAGCCAGGGAGGGACAGAGAGAGACAGGGACAGAGAATCTAAAGCAGGCTCCATACTGACAGCAGAGAGCCTGATGCAGAGCTCAGACTCACAAACCATGAGATCCTGACCTGAGCTGAAGTCAGACGCTTAGCCAACGGAGCCACCCAGGTGCCCCACTGTAGCATCATTTGTAAAAACTAAAAAATATACATTACTTATAATCAAGTTCTGTTATAGAAAGAAAACAATAAGTACAATTTCTCCCAGTAGGAGAATGTTGGATATACATAAGAAAAAAGTGTTGTTAAGGCTGTGAAAAAGTTAGCTAGAGATGATAGAAGGCAAAATAGTCCAGACCAAATCATAGATGGCTTGTAGGCTAGTTCAACACTTTGACTATAACTGAGATTCAAAGCCTGTTTGATGAAGTGATCAAAGGAGTGACATGACCCCAAAAACCAATTAAAGGGCCACTTTGCCCATTACATAGTGAATTGATTAAAATGGCAAGCTTGGAGGCAGGGAGACTATTATGCTTTCATAAAGCAAAATAAGGGATGTTGATCACTTGGAACAGGATAATGTGAAAAATCTGGAAGATTTAAAAACAAAATACAAGATTTTTTATGTTTATTTATTTATTTTTATTTTTAGAGAGCACAATTGAAGGAGGGGACCTGAGCTGAAGTTGGTCGCTCAACCAACTAAGCCACCCAGGTGCCCCTCAAAATATTTTTTAATATTTATTTATCTAGTTTGAGAGAGAGAGAGAGAGCAAGTGTGGGAGGGGCAGGGAGAGAGAGAGAGAGAATCCGAAGGAGGCTCTGTGCTGTGCTTTCAGCACAGAGCCCGATGCAGAGCTTGGACATGATCTCATAGACCATGAAATCATGACCTGAGCAAAAAACAAGAGTTAGACATGAGCCACCCAGGTGCCCCTAAAAGCAGAATAATTAAGATAGATACTGGGAAAGAATAGGATCATGAGAAAATCGGAAATTTATTTTGGGGGCATGTTAAGACTTATTTTGCATCAAAAGCGTATGTCAGGCAGTTGGATGTATGAGTGTGTGACTAAAACGATACATTCTGGAGTCATCAGTGAATAGATGGCATTGAAGTTTTTGAAAGTAATGGCTCTGGATGATCATCTATAGGGTGTATAGACAGAAAAAGGCAGCTTCCAAGAACTGAGTCCTGCAGTACTCCTGCATGTAGGGCTTGCTGAGGTGAGGCAGAACCAGCAAATGATGAAGAAAAGGAACAATGGTGAGATTGAAAGAGAACTGAGTGAATGTCATGCAAGTCCCACAAGAGTGGGTATTTCAGTGGGGAATTTTGATAAACTCTCAAATACAGATTATAGGCAGGTTAGGTGGCTAAAACTGACAACTTGATTTGGCAACACGGAGATTATTGGTGTTGTATGAGCATTTGGTAGTGTGGTAAAAATGAAACCTTAATTGTGGTATTTTAAAATGGTGGAAAAAGAAGATGTGTAAAGAGTAAGAAAAGGTTTTCTGTAAAGGAGAAGAAACTAGAAGCAATGGATGGAGAGGTATGTGGAGTGAAGGAAGGTTTTTAGTTTTGCTTTTATGTGAGAGATAATAGAGCAGACTTCTGTGCTGATGGTGATAAAGCAAGAGAGAGGAAAAATGAAAGATTCTTAAGATAGAAAAGCAATGATTAGGAGACTGTGAAAGGAGATGGGCTCCTTTGCAGAAGCAAGAAGTTGATCTTCATTTTGAATTCAGACAGGTGATCTGTAATCATAGTAGAATTGAACATGGGATATACAGATTACAAATAGAGGTAGATTGATAGTTATGATTATTGGTGTAAGTACATGATTCTGTGTTCTCAAAATAGAAAGAAAGGTTGTCAGCTGAGGATGAGCAAAGGGGTTGGTCAGGAAAGAGAAAGAGGGATGGATAAAGGAGTTGAGGGTTTATGCAAATGAGAGATTGTATTGTTTTTACCTTGTAACAATAAAAATTACTAGGATCAGTATAGAATAGATCCTGTGGAGTTGAAAGACTGTTGCAGCTGGACAGGTAAAGAATTGATGGCTGGAAAATGAAATGATTGAAATTAAGATTATAGAGGATGCATAGTTATTAGCGATGAAAACCTCTAGATTGTGAACATGAGAGTGGATGGCTTGAGATAGTGTAGATGACAAGATTATTGAAGGGCAGAGTGTCAAGGAATTGAGAAGCAATAATTCTGGAAGGATTGTTCAGATTATTATTAAAATTACCAAGGATTATGACTGAAGTTGGGTTGGAAAGAGTAATGGTGGACCGTGTGCTAAAACCTTCAGGAATGTGAAAGAAGGAAACCAAGGTGGTATCACTCCCTGGAACATAGACAGGAGGCGGATGGTAAAATCTTATGGCATGAGCTATAAATCTGGGCATTTTAGAAAGCAGAGAGAAATCATGGTCTGAAAGAAGTTTTAAAGAACCAAGGAGATATCGTACCTTGAGGCTTAGAGTTACAAAGGGCATGGGAGAAAAAGTGGTCACCATTTGGAAAGGGTCACTGGAGAAACCATGGTAGAAAAGAGCCAGAACTCAAAAACAGCTAAATGGTTAAGGGCATGCTCAGAAAAAAAGGCTGAATATGTGAATGAATTTACTGGAGCCATGAAGTCCACAGGGGCTGGGCAAAAACAGAACAGCTTTAGGGTTCAAGGGAAATAGGAGATGGAGTCAGACAGAGATCTCTAGTTCCATACAGAGAAAAGAGTCTTATTGGTGAAGTCTTCTTGCAGTCACCGGCATAAAAAGACGTGTGAGACAAGATTGTATGTGCTTTCATCTGTGAGCCAGATTGTGGTGGAATGGCAAATGTGTGTTGTAGAAGAAAGAGGATGATGTTACTAGGAGACCATGATGCTCTGGGCTCACTCACTCCTGCCTCAGTTTGTGTGGAAGCTTTGTGAGGAGACAGTGTTACTAAAACAGGGACCTCTGTATATTAATACCAAATATTAACTGTAGTTACTAGTATGGTAGCATTATACTTGATACTGATTTTCTCATTTCACTTAATAATTTTAAGGAATTCATTTTTTAAATGTTTACTTTCAGAGACAGAGAGAGAGAGAAAGGGCACAAGCAGGGGAGGGGCAGAGAGGGAGAGGGAGACAGAGAATCTGAAGCAGGCTTCAGGCTCCAAGCTGTCAGCACAACACCCAATGAGGGGCTCAAACCCATGAACGTGAGACCATGAACTGAGCCAAAGTCAGATGCTTAACTGACTGGGACACCCAGGAGCCCCTAAGTAATTACTTTTAATTAATGTATATTATGGGATATACACATACACCTGTATTATGGAACAATGTATAGAGTGAAGGAAGATTTTTGTCTTTTCTTTTACATCACAGGTATTATAGCATACTTGTATGCTCATAGAAGTTAGGAAATAGGGAGTATTGCAACGAGTATGCATTGATAATATTCCATAAGTATATAATATATGTATATACTATGTGTGTGTGTTTGTGTGTGTGTGTGTATGTATACACACCTTTGAGCTAAGGTTAAAAATACTGGCCTGGAAGAGAGAAGACATGGAAAAGCTCCGAATATCTGTTTCTACTTTTTTTAGCGACCAGTTTGTATATTGCTATTGTATTCCAGCTGTATTTTTCAAATTACTTTACTAATACTAAGCCCATGTTCACAGAGAAAATTATCATTTTACATAAAGTTGTTGAAATCTGAGACTGAATGGAACTTCAGTCATATTTACTGATGTGTCACTTGTTAAACACTGAGCAGATGTCTTACTTTGCTTCTCTACAATATCTGGATAGTTTTAGTAAGATTTCTAGTAATTTGGAAGCTATTTGGTGATTCCCTCCAACACTGGTCTCTACTACATCAAAGTTTTTATTTCTTAAATGTTTCTTATGTCTCATCTGGAAACTCTTCAACCCTTCTATTCCTTTCCCACTCTTCAGGGTTGTTGGGAGGATATAGACATGAACTCTGGAATTAATCTCCTAGTGTTTGAATCCCATTGATTCCTAAAACATAGGATTTTTGCCCCCAAGGAATTTACAATGAAATCATTGAAGAGAAACATGTACACTAGTTCCTACAACACAAAATAGAAGTAAGTAGCTTGAAAATAATATTGGTTGAAGTGATAGAAAAATATCATGGAGTGAATGACATTTGAGTGGGAATTTTATAAATAGAGTGTTTCAGGATAAAAATGGTGTTAGGCAGAAGGGAATTTCAAGCAGAGAACTGTCTTTAGTGAAGATATGAAAATGACAGATTGCTTTAATGTTCAGGAAGAATCTATGATAGTGGGAGTATGCGTTGAGTTGGGGAGAATTGAGAGATGTGGTTAAAAATATCTTGGTGGGACATGAATACTAGCCTAATAATTCTGATTTGCTTTACTATCCATTTGACTTTATGAGTCATTAAAAAGAATTTAGTATAAATGCTGATAGCTGGTATAGCTCACTCTAAGGTTGTTTCTGCACATGAGAGCTACCAGTAAAACATTTTCATGCAACCATTTATTTTACTACATGGTCCCAGACAAATGATTTTCTTGACTTTTTTCCTAATCTTTAAAATCAGATTTTTATTGAAAAGGGGTTAATTGGCTGATATGAAGCAAGTGTAAAAGCAAGTGTGTACATCCATAGGATGGTCAAATAACAACATAGTAAGAAAATTTGAGCCAATGACATTCCATGTATGGCAGCATTTGTTGGTAGAACATCCCTGTGTCATTAGGAAGGAAATTAATTTTTTGGAAGTAGTGTTAGCGAAATTTTTCTCTAAAGGATCAGGTGGTAAATATTTTCATCTATGCAAGCCAAGTAGTCTCTTTCACAACTATTCTACTCTGCTTTTATATAGAGAAAGCAGCCACTGACAGTATCTAAAGCAATGGTCATTGATGCCTTCCATTTAGCCTTTACTTATTATCTCAGGCATTGGGCCAGATTTGGCCAGATTTGATTCATTTGCTGAACTTATTTTAGAAGATTATTAAAGCAGGTACTAGGAAAAGTTGAAGAACACTATGACATCACTCAGACACCACCATATGTGGTGTTTACCATATGTTTGTTTACTCTGAATCATCCACAGGAATCCATACAGGGGCCAGAACTGGGTGTGGTACTGATACTTGCAACTCAGGACTAAATTCATAGTAAGCAAAAATTCTGTTTTTATATATCTTTCATATTGCAGGGCAAAGAGAAAGATCAATTTAACTTAAATAAAAGATGAATACAATTTAAAGATGAATACATCCCACAGAAACATAAGTCCAGAAACTACCATTGAGCTGAATTTCATGAAAGACAAAATTTGTAATAAGAAATGAGGATAGTAAGAGATACTTTTCTCAGTTCCTCCATGGATGATCTTATTTTTTTCTTCAGAAAATCCTTATGAGAGTGAAATACCTAGGGATAAATTTAACCAAGGAGATGAAAGAACTGCACACTGAAAACTAAAAAACACTGATGCAATAAATTAAAGGATACACAAGTAAATGGAAAGATACTCCATGGTCATGAATTGGAAGAATTAATATTGTTAAAATGTTCATTCTGCCCAAAGCAATCTACAGTTTTAAGGCAATCTGAATCTAAATTTTAGTGGTATTTTTCACAGAAAAAGAGCAAACAAATCTAAAAATTTATGAAACCACCGAAGAATGGAATGGCAATAGCCAAGGCATCTGCTGCATAGGTCAACAGAACAGAAGGCCCAGAAGTAAACTCAAACATATATGGTTAATTAATTTACATCAAAGAAGACAAAGTCTGCAATGGGAAAAGGACAGTCTCTTCAATAAATAGTATTGGGCAGGGGGCAAGGATGAGAAAGCCTATGACATGAATATTACATCATCCCAATTTTACAAATAAGAAAACTGAGGCACAAACAGCTGAAGAATGTTCTCTAGCTACATAGCTAGAGCATGGGAGAGCCACATTTTTTAATCTAGAGTGTCCATTTCAGGTGTCATTGTCTTTGACTACCTTCTTTAGACTTAAGTCACTTTGATTTTTGAAATTTGAGCTTGTCTGTGAAAACAAGTAAGATTTATTTAATCATGATAGGTACTGATTGTTGATCACTCAATATATGCCAGAGCCTCTTACAAATTATCTCTAATCTTCATGACCTCGCTTTGTGGATGAGAAGACACAGCATCAAACCAAAGTGACATAAGCAGCAATTCGTAGTGTCAGTATTCTAGCCTCTAGATTCTGACTGTAGAGCCTATACTGTTCATAGTTAGGGCAAGAGAACTGGTCTTAACAAAGACAGTAGGGTGTGAAGAGACCAGACTGTCAATTTGAAAAAGGAGGTATTAATTGCAAAGAGCAGGAGACTGATTTACTGGGTGGAGTAGTTCCTAGAATATTGAGTGAGATAATGACAGCTGAAATTTTTGCTTTTTATTTTATAAAGGAAGTAACAGAAGCACTAAAGAGTTGTGAGTCAAGATAAAGTTTTGTTCAGAGAGATAGCAGTAAGCAGGGGAGAAAAGAAAGGAACATGAAAGATAGGGGAGCAACAAACATGAGTTTGTGTTCCCCATGAAAGAATTGGGCATATAAATATTGGGGGAAAGGAATTATTCTGAGTCAAATTTCAAAAAAAAATAAGACTTTAGATTGGTCATAGAAGATAAAGAAATGCGGAGAGTCAAGATTAATTCACTTTTTTATGAATATAATTTATTGTCAAATTGGCTTACATACTACACCCGTTGCTCATCCCAACAAGTGTCCTCCTCAACGCCCCCTGTCCCCCAGGATTAATTCAAATCCTGAGCTCGGGATACCTGACAAATGATGTCATTAAAAAAAAAAAACACCCTGAAAATGTTTAAAGAAGTTATTATGAATTGAAGGTAGTAAGTTTGGTTGAATTGGTCACAGTGATAGTATTTTGGGGGCAATTCACGATCTACAGATCGAATAAAGTCCCAAGGGGATGAGGAGTGAGAAAATCTGTTTGCAAATGAAAATGTTATCAGTTACCTCAGCAAATGAAATTTCAGTTGAGTGGTATGAATTAAAGACCATTCTGGCAGAGCCTGGGTGGCTCAGTCTGTTAAGCATCAGACTTTGGCTCACAGTTAGTGAGTTTGAGCCCTGCCTCAGGCTCTGTGCTGACAGCTCAGAGCCTGGAGCCTGCTTTGGATTCTGTATCTTCCTCTCTCTTTGCCCCTCCCCTGCTCGCTTACGCTCTCTTTCTCTCTCTCTCTTTATCTCTCAAAAACAAATAAACCTATATTTTTAAAAATAAAGACCATTTTTTAGGGAGAAAATAAGATGTTGGTTTGAAATTAAAGAAAAATGAGTCTGAAAATTCAAATTCAAGGAACGTTCCACATGATTCCATGAGTGAAATACTAGGAGTACGTTTTCTTCAAAGGGAGGGAGGTCAGAGTGAGAACTGTAGGCACTGAGATGGACGACCTTCTTTTGGAAGTGAGACAAGTAAGACATGTGGAGGAGCATAGGAGGATGGCCAGAAATGAAGGAAACAGAACATCACTAGTGTGGGGGAACTGAAACCTAAGAAAGGGAAAGCTCAGTGCCCCGGTATGTGGTTAACAGTATCTGATACTATAGCTTCGGAATATGAGAACTGAAAAAAGACTATTAGACTTTGTAAAACATTGGCTTCCAGTTACCTTCAAAGGAAAAGATGGCTGAAATAACTATGAACACGTAAAAGGCAATGGCATGGAATATTACTCTGCAAGGAAAGGGAATGAACTAACCAACCTTGGAACTCTGAAACAACATGAATCAATCTCAAAATAATAGTGTTGAGATACTCCGGACTATAAGAACATTCACTTTATGATGCTTTTTATAAAGTATTCTATAAAGTTAGCTAATCTCTGTTGACTGAAAGCACATGATGTGCCTGTAGAGAGTAAGATAGATTTTAACAAGGCACAAAAAACTGTTGAGGTGATGGTGTGTTAATTATATTAGTCATGGTGGTTTCATAGGTATATGGCATGTCAAAACTCACTGAATTATACACTTTAAATATGTGCACTTTATTGTATGTCACTTATACCTCATCAAAGCTATGAGAATTGAGAATGATAGTGTTCAAGTTAGATTTCAAGAGGTTAATGAAATGGCAAGTGGATATACAGTTAGCTGGTATCCTAGACCACATAGTACACATTTTAGAATGCTCATTAAAAAGGAAATGTGCATTACTAGGGGAAATGACAGTTGTCTTTTTTAAAGATGGCAAAGACCTAGTTTTTCCTTATCTTCTCTTTACTTTCCCCCCTGTGACTCCAAGGTAAAATATATAAGTGTCATTTGTTTTCGAGTATTATTTTTCCCCAGAAGCAGAATAAGTTGTGGAAGAGTTATGTTTTAATTATTTATTGAAAAATGTAAACTGCTTCAAGCAATATAACACCATAAATAAAAGTGGCTAATTTTGAAAGCCTCAGAGTGTACACAGTCTAAATACATTCAATTCTCCATCAACTCAGACTAGCAACATGAGAGCATTCCATACAGTCTTCAGCCTCCTTGTCACAAATTTGCCCTGAGGGGCGAAATTTGGGGGGAATCCTGATGGAAAATTTTGCCCGTCTTGGATAGAAAAAAATGCGATATGTGTGTAATCTCAAGATGCAAATTTAATTATGATTTTTGTGAAATGTTTGCAACCTAACTAAAAATACAACTTTTTGCAAATTGCTGCAATGTAGTTTTTCATGATGATACCTTTTTTTAATCCACGGAATTATTTTCACACTATTCGAATAGTCACCATTTTCATTTTCACCCCACACACGGTAAGACACCGCTGTTGGCTGATGATCATTTCTCTTGCATAGAGTAAGCTTTAATTTTACTGATCATTGCTTATATATGTACCTGAAGGCAGTGATCAGGCTTCCCTATCCAATCTCCATTTCCTCTTCAAGTTAATGGGTTCCCCTTTCTCAATCATTGAGTATTGCACATAAGGACAGAAAATAATGCTTACTGAGAGACTAAGCTTTAACTGATGGATTTGTCTTATCATATAAAGAGTTCAAATAGATGTATCTTACATGCACACATCTCTTGCATATTTTAAAGGTAATTTCAGTAATATTTCTGCTGTAACCTAATGCCCTTGATCTGAATACATTTGTCCATTTAGTAAGAGGTGGGGGTCAGAGGGCAGTATATTTTATTCCATGCCTGTTGGACTTTAGTACTTAATGATTAGACATAGAAGGCAATCTCATGCAGAGTTAGATATTCATGTATGGTTTTGATGCAAGTAGATTTTATTCCATGATTATGTAAAATTTTAGATTGCCTCATTGGGTTGCTGTAAAGATGAAATGAGGTGGTGGATTTAAAACTACTGACAAATTGCATAATACATAGAAACCATTCGATACGTATTAGATTGCATTTTGTGCATGAAAGTGAGCTATAAGGATATATATTCATATTTGTGTGTTTTTATCTAGAGAAACTCTGGAATTAAATAGTGGACACCAATAGTAGTTTTTCTTAAGTAGTGTGGAAACTGCAGATGGAGGACAAGAATAGGGGAAATTCTTCTGTGTATACCTTTGTTATATTTTTAGATTTTGATCCCCATGACTCTATATTCTACTTTAAAGTTAAATATAAAATTTTCTGATCTTTTTATTATTTTGCTGTTGCTTCTAATAATCATTGCTTTAAAACCTAAAATGCCTCTTCCTTGTCCTTTCTTTCCCAGTTTTTCTGAGGGGTATATGCTTTTTAATTTAAGTTTGTTTATTTTTGGGGTGGGGGGCAAAGAGAGAGTAAGAGAGAGAATCCCAAGCAGGCAGTGTGCTGTCAGCAGAGAGCTCAACATAGGGGTCGATCTCACGAAAGGTGAGATCATGACCAGAGGTGAAATCAACACTCAGACGCTCAACCAGCTGAGCCATCCAGGAGCCCTTGAAGAGCATATGCTTCTGTGTTGAGTTGGGGCTCCTCAGACTGTGATGTCACAGAGAATAGGCAGGAAGCAGCACCTTGTTTGTCTATTAGTGTCATGAGCAGGTAGGCCTAATATATATATTTTCTTTTCAGTAAAGGTTAAAAGTAAGTATGAAAAATTATATTTCACTTCAGGTCTGATATGGGCCCCACCACTTTTTAAATAACAGATCAAAGGGGAATCCATTAAGTGTTCCTCTGAAGGAAAATAATATTTTATGGATCCCATGTAATTCCTGTTTTCTGGACCTAAAAACAAAAAAAAGTGGTGACTTTGCAAGTATTTAATGAGGCCTTTTTCTTGTTTCTTTTTTTTTTTAAACTTGATCATATAACCATCCCCATTCCAAGATAAACTTTTTCTGTGTAGAAGTCTAGGATTTAATGGATTACAGATTATTAATAATTCTGAAATGTGATACTTTAGTAGGATTATGAAAGGATTATTGAGTGCTGACTTACCAATAATAGTAATTTTTCTGAATTACAACTAGCATTTCTTAGAGTGTCTCAGGCAAAGTACTTTAAATGTAATACTGTCTTATTTCATTTTCCTTGCCAGCCTTGTATAGGAGATGGTACTAGCCCAGCAGATTGGTAAACTGACAATTAAGCACTTAGAATATTTGCCAAAAATCACATACCTGGTAAATGGTGTCAGATTAAGGTCATTTTAATGCCAAAGCCCATCGTCTTGTGTATCGTGCTACTGTGTGTAAACAGCTCTCAATTATATATCTGGATATCTGGATATACGTTTCCATTTATTTAGCAACATTTCTGGAATAATTAGTAATTGTTTCATTTTTATGAAACTAGGGTTTCAAAGATGCTGGAAGTATGATGCATATTTCATGTACACATGGCATGAATCATCCAATTAATTATCTGAAATGATGGTGCTTTTCTATAGTATGCCTTTCTATAGTACCTGCTACCCAAAGACAGGAAGCACTAATACAATAAAACCAAATATAATATTGATTATCTGAATGAATTGCTTTAAAATCCTTCACACTCCACAATCACAGGCAGAAAGAATAATATCACAAAATGGATTTTTCCTTTCTGGGCATATTCTATTTTACCCATATTCTTGGTTGCTTAGTATTGTTAAAATATGTCATTTTCAATAGAATGTATATACGTAGACAAAAGTTGTATTTAAATAGTGCAAACGAAACTGGTGATTTGACTTTTAAAAATGTAATGTTAGGGGCACTTGGCTGGCTCAGTCAGTTAAGCTTCCAACTTTGGCTCAGGTTCAACTTTGGCTCAGGTCATGATCTCATGGTTTGTGGGTTTGAGCCGCCAGTGGGGCTCTGTGCTGACAGCTAGGAGCCTGGAGTGGAGATACAGTTTCTGTATCTCCCTCTCTCTCTGTGCCCTTCCCCAACTCATGCTCGCTCTCTCCATCTCTCTCCCTTTCTCTCCCTCTCTCTCCCTTTCTCTCCCTCTTTCCCTCTCAAAATTAAACGTAATTTTTAAAAAATGTATGTAGATTGTAGTTCATATGTCAATATGAACAATATGTCAGTATGATCATTCTGAAAAATAACACTTTAAAGACCTCTGCATATTATTTTATTACGAGCAGCTATGTAAGTATAATCCCAATAGAGCCCATGTTATTCTATGACACTATGCAATCTTTACTGCCTCACTCTGGGTTTTGGGGGGAAGATGTTCAGTATAAACAAGTGGTTATCATCATCCTTCCCATATCATTGTCATGTGAATACATTTAATTGTGTGTCTGTGAACTGTTTAATTAGTTTTTTGAGGCTCTCATGAAACTGTCATCAGCAGAAATGAAAATGCCAAACTTGTAAATTATCTTTTTTTATATGTGCTAAAGCTGAGACTTCTATGTTTTGTTAAAGAAATCGCTGTATTAAAAAATAACAACATGTATTCTTATAGCAGAGGGTGTGTGATTTATAGGAGTAGCAAGCTTGCCTAGGGATGGGATGCCTGGAGTATCTTTACCCTGTTTATTTGCTCTTAGATGATTATTGACTTCTCAAGTCACCGCCACTATAACGTGAATGCAAGTTGAAACTCATAATTGTTATGTTTCTAAACTTACTAAAGTAATGTTTTTCTCCTGCTCTAAATATTCGAAGATATATTTGGATGGATCAGTCTCTTTTCATCCATCTTTAAAGCACACATCTATCTCTGTAAATTGTTTTGAGTTTCTCTTTAAATAGGATGGAGATGAGTGAGACGTACTTTCCATTTCTGACATGCTTGAGCGAGAAAACAAAGCTACTCCACCACCCCCCAAATGGAAAAACCTCACTATGCTAGATGGGTTTTGAAAAATAAAAACACAAATCAAAACCTTCTAACGGCACATCTGTTCTTATTTACAGGAATTAGACGATACAAGCTGCAGCTCAGAATCAGAGGTAAGCATTACATTTAATCTGTCATGCCTGCAGGTTTTTATGGAGTTCAAACATTGTAAAAGGTTTGGCTTGATAAAACTCCCTCATTATGTTTCTTGAGGTAGCACTGTCATCTGTGTCCAGTATCTCACTAACAACATTTCCAGTTCAGTAGGAGCAGACATTGTTCATTGCATTTTATTTGATCCCAGGCTATTTAATACTGGAAGATGTTGTGTGCACACCGTTCCTTTAGGCTTGAAACCATTGGGTTAAAGGTACACCCAATTATGTTATATCTTTAAGCAGCTTGAACGTGTAGATATATATAGACATTTACCACTGAACTATGCTTAAATGAAGTTAAGGTTGTGAAACACACTGACAAAAGATGGCGAATTCAAAGTTGAAAGTGACATTTTTTGTCCTTCCCTTGTGCTGCAGGAAGTTGAGTAGAGTACAGGATAAACTCAAGGAGATTGGGGATTTTACTTTTTTAAATGCTGTTGTAGATGGATCATATACAAGGTAATAGTAATAACTAAAAGAGTTTAAAAGATGTTTACAAAACTCCATTTAAACTTCAAAATAGTCCTGTTGTAGACATGTCATAGGTATTACTCTGTCTTTTTCCCAGAGAGGATTTGGAGAATCTACTAGTACTTTCTTCACAATTGCAAGACAGATAGGACTGTAGGTGCATGTTGGGGCAAGTTCTTAAGACATCATGGTTGGTACTCTGTGCACTATTCAGTCTCACTGTTGCCAATAAAGTAAATGCATGTGCATACATCATGACATTTGTGTGTGCACAGACACATACAGGTAGGCAGAAAGAGGGCAAAAAAGTAATCAGAGATCAAGCAATGTGTATTTTTCTGGGTGATGAGGTTGTGTCCTCTGTTCTGTGTAATTCAACTCTCAATGGCTTAAACATTTAAGATTTATTGGCTGATGTAAACATAAAGTCTAGAGTCCTACCTTTGTCCTCAAGTGTGCCATATTTACATGTAGACATCCCTCATGCTTGCAAAAAGTCAATGGCAGTTTTGGGAAATCTGTGACCCAGTGTAAATCTTGACTTTCTTGCATGTTGGATCAGCCATGAAGCTGTCCTTGTGGCCAAGAGGTAGGACACTCAGACTTGGATTAGTTGGAGTGATCATCATGGCAAAGGTGAATCAGAATATCCTGTTTGGAATTAGCTAGTTATGTCCCACCATTCTACTGGGGGATGGTCAGTTCTATCTAACTACAAGGATGTGTCAATCAAGAAAATGCTGTAAAGCAACCAAAAACATTTATTTAGGGCTTGAGGGATTGTAATCTAAAAGACTCAAAGTAGACGAAAAGTGAACGTGTGCTCAGAATTGTGAGCTGCTAGTGCAGGTTTATAAAGGCAAAACCCACCTGGTTACATAAATTGTTTTTGAAAGAATTATGATTGCTGCTGGAAGAGTTTAAACTGACTGTCTTACATGGTTTGCTGTTTGGCTAACAGGTGTTACGTTATCTCAGTGCTAAATTGAGGATGTGTTTTTGGAGGTGGTAGAGTTGCAACTGACAAGTAACAACTGACAAAAGTCAAAAGTTCAAGGTGTTCAGAGAATTGAAACAGTAGTTATATGTATGCCCTACTTCCTTGATGTCCTTTTGGCTCTATTTTGAGTGACTCTGTTAACAGTGCTTATTTCATTTTGAACCTTCTTTCATTGAGGTTATACAGTGGGGGAGAGTCCATCAATTCTGTGGAGGCATTCATAATATATACTGCAACTGTTACTGTGTAACTGCTCTGTATTAGGTATGTCACATTCTGATCATTGGACTGCAAGTATAGAGGGATGAAATTAATGTACTATTAAATACATGAAAGCTTACTTTTATGTGATAGATAAATAAAACTATCAATTCATTCAGATTTATCCTTATAACTCACTTTCTATTATCTCTACCCTAACAAAGGAAAACAAGTTTTCAATGCATTCTATAGATACCTGTTTGTTAATGTATGTTTTATAAAATTTATTTTGTTGTTTTACATTTGCATAAATAATGTACTGTTGATCATATTTCATTTCTTACTCTTGGACTTAAAAGTATTTTTCTATGAGACATCTATACTGTTACAGGCATACCCAGTTCATTTTGTATTAATGTTGTGCAATTCTCTAATATGAGTATCTATCTCCTCTCAGCCTCCTCAGTAATAGATACTCCCTTTGCTTCTAGTTTTACACCATCATCAGTATCATTGCATCAAGTTTCTGCCAACATCTTCTTTCAGACTTATGTGAGCATGTATTTATCTTATAAACTCAGGACCTGATGTAGCTGGATTGTGATATTTATATACTGAATTTGACTAGGGACTGAGGAATGCCTCTCCAGAATGGTCCTATTTGTCTACACTACGAATCCAGGAGATTCTTCTGCTCTCAGTATCTAACAGTCATCATTATCTAATGGTTTCAGTCAGGTTTTACTGCAGGACACGGAAATTTGTTTATATATTTCATTAATTTTTAATTTTTTTAAGTAGGCTTCAGACCCACTGTGGGGCTTGGAATCACGATCTTGAGATTGAGTCATGTGCTATACCAACTGACCCAGCCAGGCATGCCTCATTTATGTATTTAAAAGAGAAAGGGGTTTAGTACAAGTAATTATATGCTTTCAAAAAAATTACTGAGTAAATACAGAAACAAGTCTAAGCTGGGGTTCCAAGAATGACACCAGAATGATATTTAAATAGTTCATAAATGTAGCTCCAACCTCTGAAGCTACCCTGTAACTATTGAGCTTAAGAACACAGTACCTGCTGTTGTACTGTAAGTTGGGTAGATGTGCTGTTGGATTAATTGGGCTAATACTTTACTGTTGATTTTTACATTTTTATTAATAAGCAAAATGTGGCTAAGATTTTTTTCTTATATAATTAATATTTTATTATTTAATCTTCTAGTTTTTTAAATTTTTGAATTAAAATTATTTTAGATTGATAAAATTTGGGTAGCTTTCATTCTTTTACTTAATTTCCCAGAAATAATATAAAATGCATATGTTCTGGGTTGCATTGCATTCCCACCAAAGAATATATTGAGATCTGAGTATCTGTGAATATGATAGTAATCAAATTAAGATGAGGTCATTAGGGTGATCTCTAATCCAATATAACTGTTGACCTTATAAGATAGAGAAAAGGACACAGACACAGGCACACAGAAAGAGGAGACTGATGTTTGAAGACCAGACATACAAAGGAATGGTTGCCACATGACAACAGAGGAAGAAATTGAAATTAAGCAGCTAAAACCCAAAAAACACCAAGGATGGCGAGCAGCAGAAGCTAGGGAAAAGAACATGGCTTTCCCAACATCTTTATTTGGAATTTCTAACTCTCAGAGGTATGAGAGAATAAATTTCTGTTGTTTTAAGCCATTCAGTATGTGGCAGTTTATTGTAACAATCCTAGGGACTCATAAATATTTTGGTACTGGAAAATGGCACAGTGCTGTAATGAATAAAAAATATGAAAGTGGCTTTAGAATTGAGTAATGGGTAGAGGATGGAAGAGTTTTTGAGGTGCACACTGGAAAAAGTTTAGTTTGCCTCAAAGAGGTAAAAATATGAATTAAAGATGCTACTCATATAGGATCTCAGACGGAATGAGGAATGTAATTTTGGACATTGAAGTAAAGGTGATCCTTGTTTTTAAGAAGCAGGGAGCTTGATGCTTTAGAAAATTCTCAGCCTATCCATATTTTTGAAAATCTAAACATGTGCTCTGGAGAAAAAACAACAACACAAAAGTGTGCCTGGTTACACTTTGGCTAGAAGGATTAGGGTGGATACTACTATGAGCTCAGAGGACAGAGATATTGCCATGGAGGACTGAGTGTGTGGGACTGTCTTGATGGGGCCCAATGGATAGAGCCACAGTGGATTATTCTCAGGCCTTGAAATTTAATGGATTTTGCTGTGATAGGCTTTAGGCTTGCTTGGGACCTGTGAACATTTTTTTTTTTTTCTTGAGACTTATTCCTTTTGGATGTGAATGTAACTCTTATTCTTAGACCACCATTACATTTTGGAAATTGATAATTTGATTTCTCTATTTTAAATATTCAGAGATGGTGAGGACTTTTACCCCAGGATGAACCATATCTATCATCTCTCTCATACATAATTTAGATGCTTTCAATGATGAGATTTGGGACTTTTTCAGTTAACTCTATTAAGGTGAAATTTTAGATTTAGAAGTAGTAATGGAAAATGTTAATGCTTTGAAAGATAATGGAATGGGGTACATGTATTTAGCACATGCGAAGGGTATAGTTTGGGGGAGGTAGATGGAAAGCAGATAGCTATGAGTTGGTTGTGTCACCTCAAAAATTCACCAGCACATGGAACATTTACCAATGTAGAACACATCTTAACAAATTTGAAAGAATAGAAATCACAGAATATCTCCTCTCAGACCACAGTGGAATTGAACTAGAAATAAAAAACAGCATGAAAACTGGAAAATCCCAAAGTATGTGCAGATTAAATAACAAACTTCTCAATAACACATGGGTCAAAGAAAAAATTACAAGAGCAATTTTTGAATATTTTGAACTAGGTGAAAATGAAAACAAAGATTTTCAAAATTCGTGTGATGCAGTAAAAGCAGTGCCTAAAGGGAAATTTATAGCATTGAATGCATATAATAGAAAATAAGAAAGATCTAAAATAATCTAAACTTCCACCTTGGGAGAGTGGAAAAAGAAGAGCAAATTCAATCCAAACTAGGCAGAAGCAAATGAGTAGTAAAAACTGCATCAAAAAATTAATGAAATTGGAAACAGTCAAACAATAGAAAAAGTAAACAAAATCAAAAGCTGTTTCTTCAAAAAGATGAATAAATTTGATGAGACTCTAGCCAGGCAAATTAAGAAAAAAGAGAAGGAAAACAAACAGTATCAGAGATGAAGGAGAAGGCAACACTGCATGTTTCATGGACATTAAAAAAAGATAGTAACAATACTGAGAACAACTCTATGGCCACAAATTTAATAACTTAGGAGAAAAACTAATTCTTTCAAAGAAAGAATTCACTAAAATTTACACAAAAGATAATAAATACTGTGAATAGGCCTATATGTATTAAAGAATACAAAATAATAACTAATAACCTTGAAAAATAGAAAGCATCAGGCCCAGATGGGTTCCCCGGTAAATTTTACCAAACATGTAAGAAAACATCATATGAATTGTCTGTAAATTTTTTAGATAAAATCAGAGGGCATAGTTCCTAACTCATTTTATAAGAACAGCATTACTCAACTACCAAAACCAAACAGAGTCATTACAAAAAAAATTACATGCCAATATCTCTAATGAATATAGATGCAGAAATTTGCAATGAAATGTTAACAAATCATATCCAAAAATGTATAAAAAGAATTATACACAACCAACAAATGGGATTTATTCCAGGCTATTTCAACATTTGAAAATCATTATAATCCATCACATCATAGTCCAAAGAAGAAAAATCACATGATTATCGTTAGATGCAGAAAAAGCCTTTGACAAAATCCAATATTCCTTCATGCTTAAAAACTCTGAGTAAACTAGGAATACAGGCAAACTTCTGCAACTTGATAAAACAAAATTGATTAATAAAGACATCTACAGCTAGTATCATACTTAATTTTGAAAGACTTGAAGCTTTCCCAGTAACATAACTAACAAGATAAGGATGTTCCTTCTCTCCACTGCTTTTCATCATTATACTAGAAATCCCAGCTAATGCAATAAGACAAGAAAAGCAAGTTAAATGTACACAATTTAAAGGAAGAAAATAAACTTTTTTTTTTTTTTTGCAAATGACATGATCATCTATGTAGAAAATGTAAAAAACATACAAACAAACTTCTTGGGATAATAAATGATTATAGCATGGTTGCAGATACCAAGTTAGTATAAAAAAGTTAGTTGCTTTCCTGCATAGTAGCAATGAACAAGTGATATTTGAAATTTGAAAAACTCCAAATATCATTTACATTAATGTACAAAAATGAAATTAATAGATATAAATCTAACAAAAATGTGTAAAAAACATAAGAAAAACTGCAAAACTCTGATGGAATGATCAAAGAATAACTAAATAAACAGATATTCTATGTTCATGGACGTCAACACTCCCTAACTTGCTCTGTAGTTTGAATATATTTTTACCCAAAATTCCAGCAAGTTATTTTATTGATATTGATGATTTAATACTAAAGTTTATATGGAGAGGAGGAAGACCCAGAATAGCCATCATAGTAATGAAGGAGAACAAAGTTGGAATATTGATATTATCCAATTTAAAGATTTACTACAAGCTATAGTAATCAAGACAGTGTGATGGTGGCAAAATAAAAGATAAATAGATCAGTGGAACAGAATAGAGAACCCAGAAATAGACCCATGTAAATAGTGTCAACTCATCTTTGACAAAGGCACAGAGAGAAGACAATAGAGCAAGGATTTTTTTCTTACAGCAAGTTGTACTGAAACAATGGGTCACAAACATGCAAAAACATGAATTTATACACAGACTTAACAACTCCCACAACTTTTAAAAATATGGTTTAATTATAACCCAGTGGTAATATTTAATAAATTTGAGGACATAAGTAGCAGTGTTATAGATTGACAAATACTTTAAGTTATGACAGCATATTTGAACACAAAATCAGGAAACAGCATGCTAACAAAATGGTATAACCATATATACATACATCTGCTTATTAAATACTGAAGTAAAAGAACTTTTACTTTTTGCAGTCTTCAGAGCTGTTTGGTGTTTTACTCTGTTCTGATAAAAGCAGTTTGAATCTTTGCAAAGAGACATAAAACTTAATATTTAACTGAAAATTAGTTACACATCACCACTTTTTAAAATTTGAATTAAATTTTCTTCCTTTCTAGTACTGTAGTAGAGTCTGACTTTGGAGCAGGAAAAGCTAGATGATATAGATTTTTATTGGTTGCTGCTGTACTGTGAAGCTTGTATAAAGGCCAAGTCCAACAAGGCTATACCTACCTGATCTATTACAGCATCAGCTGTTGGTATTCTCCAGAGTAGCAAATATATGCCCAGGAACACAGGGTGATAAGGGTCAATTCCTTTATCGTATTGCGTTGTTGAGCTATATGCTCCAAACCAATGAATCTAGTTATACCAGCAATCACTTATATGATAAAGATGATGATAAACAGTGTGGTGGGGTACGAGCTGCATGGAAGATATTTTTGCTATTATTCTGCTTGATATACTGGATGTAGAGTTTATCTGTTTTACTCCCCAACTGCTGCTGATAACACTAGTTACATTCTTTCCCATGCATCTTTTTCACTTCAGTATAGTTTTACAAATTCTTTCTTAAGCTCCAGATATTTGGTCTGCAAGTCATTTGGGACCAGAAATGGTTTGCTACAACCATAAATCTTTTTTATCTTTCTGTTGTATATGTCTTGATCAGTTGCTATGGACACTAAATTGTTAACTTCTGTTTTGGTCTGTACATGGTTTTGGTATATGGTAATTCTTCACATTAACACATTTTTATACAATTCTTGAAGTAGTCCACCAAACCTTTGCAAGTGAATTTATTTTATTATTCTTTAATATCTGGACTCTCAGGACAAAGGCATACAATAAAATTCTCCATTTTTCTTTAAATTTTCTATCAAAGTATGGATTGGTAACTACTCTTAAGCCAGGATGAGATAGTAGAAAACAGTAGATATTGGTGAAACCAGTAGATGTGTTTTCAAACATTCTGTAGTTCTTCATATTAGTTTTCTGAAAATTTGAGGAAGTTTTCTAAGAACTAGTGCCACTATTGCTTCCCAAATTCATATGGGGAACTTTAGTTCTCAAACAAAAAATATCAGGTTTTGAAGTGGCTTCAGGAATATTTCCCCCCATGCCAGTCAGCCATACTCATAAAAAAGCTGAAGATTCTGAAGATCATTCTCTTAGACATTTTGGGATCTTAATATACCTATATTAAGCTTATCATTTCGCCAAGGAGAAATATTGTGGGTGAATCTCTCAGAGTGACTGTCAAAAGTTCCCTGAGTGTCGATCAATAACACTGCAACCGTTTTAGCCATCCCTCTTGTTGAAAAGGAAGACAAGTCCATATCTGAATTATTGTGCTCTCTCATTAGACCTCTTTATGAAAAACCAGTCAGTGGTTCATTATAATGTCCGATCTAATCAACTGATTGTACATGTATTTCACCATGAACTCTTTCAGAAATGATTTTCCTTTCATAATGCATACAGTAATGATCTCCTTGGCCCTGAAAGCTTCCAAGGGAAGCAATTGATTTAGTGTGATCTCAACTATCTCAGAAGAATGGTCATCTTTGATGATGAGGATTTGGACTGGTCCTACAGTGACAGAACCTCACTGCCATCAGCCTCCAGATCACCATGGCCAGGAATTGTAGGGACCGAAACAGCTCAGATGGATTTTCAGGAACAACAACAGCAACATATGAATATAGCTCAGGAGAGAAGGAGCCAGTAGAAAAGGAAAGACTTTTCACAAAAATTAATGCACAGTGGGTTAAAGACCTACGTGTAAAAAACAACATAAAAATCCTAGAAGATAACATACAGGAAAATGTAGATGACCTTGAGTTTGACAATGACTTTTTAAATAAAAGAATAAAAGCATAATCCATGAAAGAAAAAATTTGATAAACTGGAATTCAATAAAATTAAAAATTGCTGCTTTGCAAAATACATTCTCAAAAGAATGAAAAGAATAATGACTCAGAGAAGATATTTCTAAAGGGTGTCTCTAATAAAGGATTGTTATACAAAATACACAAAGAACTCTTAAAACTCAACAATAAGACTGGGTGCCTGGGTGGCTCAGTCCGTTGAGTGTCCAAATTTGGCTCATGTCATGATCTCACTGTTGATGAGTTCAGGCCCCGCATCAGGCTCTGTGCTGACAGCTCAGAGCCCATAGTCTGCTTCAGATTCTGTCTCCGCCTCTTTCTCTCTGCCCTGCACCCACTCCCTCCTCTCTCTCTCTCTCTCTCAATCTGAAAAATAAACATTAATTTTTTTAATTAAAATAAACCTCAACAATAAAAAAATAAACAGCCTGATATAAAAATGTGCCAGGGACCTTAGCAGATATGTCACCAAAGAAGATACATGGGTGGCAAATAAGCATAAGAAAAGATGCTCCACATTATAGATAATTAAATAAATGCAAGTTCAGATACCAATGAGATACCTGGTAGAATTGCCAAATTCCAGAACAGTGACAGCACCAAATACTGACAAGTATATGAGGTAACAGGAACTTGGATTCATCACTTTTGGGAATATAAAAAGGCACAGCTACTATGCAAAACAATTTGGTTGTTTCTTACAAAACTAAACATATTGTTACCATACGATCCACCAGTTATACTGCTTGGTATTTACCAAAAGAAGTTGAAGACCTATGTTCACACAAAAGCCTGCACATGGGTGTTTAAAACATTTCTATTCATAATTGCTAAAACTTGTAACAACCTTGACATCCCTTTGTAGGTGAATGGATAAACTAGGTACATCTAGATGATGGAATATTATTCAGCACTAAAGAGAAGTGAGCTATCAAGCCATGAAAAAACATGAAGAAAGTTAAATGTGGATTACTAGGTAAAAGAAACAAACCTGAAAAGACTACATACTGTTTGTTACTAACTGTATGGCATTCTGGGTAAGACAAAATTATGGAGACAGTGAAATGATAATTGGTTGCCAGGGATCAGAGAGGAGGGCAGGATAAATACGAGTATTACAAATTCAGTGAAACTACTTTGTTTGATGTTCTACTGGAAAATACATGCCATGTGCATTTGTCTGAACCCAAAGAAATGCCCAATGCCCAATGGCAAAAGTGAATGCTAATGTAAACTATGAGCTTTGGATGATAATAATGTGCTGTTCGTTAGTTGTAATAAATGCACTTCGCTGGTGGAGGATGCTGATAATGGGGGAAGCTATACATGTCTAGGGGAAGGAAATTTATAACAAATCTCTGTACCTTCCCACTTAGTTTTGCTTTAACCTAAAGCTGCTCTAAATATAAGGTCTATTAAAAAAAAAAAAAAAGTCTACCAAAAGCTAGAAGAGAGAGCACGGCCGTGTCAACATCTTTTGGCCTTCTAGCTCCGGAACTCTGAAAGGATAAATTTCTGTTGTTTTGTCTGAGCATATTTTGTATTACTTCATCATAGTTGCCCTAGGAAAATAAGAATAAGCATAAGTTATCCTGGATGGTTTGGTAACTCTCACTTATCATTCTATCTACCATAATGATGATGATGATGATGATAATGAAGATGACTGTGGCAAAATGGGTTCAAGAATTACTTATACTTCCATAAATGGGTTAGAAAAAAGCTTAGTGCGGAAAGCTGCCACCATGGGGTGAAAGTGCCCAAAGTTAGTGAAATATTGTAAGGAAATCACAAGTAACTTGTTATATCACCTGCAGGAAATTTCTTTCCATCTGGTGCCAGTATACCTTGATCACAAACACCATTTGCCCCCCTCCAAACCCTTTGCTTTTTACACATGCAAGTTAATGATTACTGTCTAATTATTTTCCCCACATTCACATGTGTCAGATCTTCTTTTCTTCACGTTCACCACGTGTGTAAGATCTTATGTGCTCAGTAGAAATGGAGACAAAACGTATCTGTTCTGGGCTCTTGTCCCCTCCCAGACATTAGCATCTCTCGTATGTATTTAATTTTGTATCCCCTCTCTTGCTGAACAAGAGAGAACTCCAGACTCAGTTTGTGACAGATAATGATGATAATTTAATGTAGGGTGGGTTGGAATGTTGCAAAGGAAAACTTGTCTTTAACTACCATTTCAATTTATTTTATGTTAACCAATCTGTTCAAAATCTCCATTTGCATATTTTAAGGAAGTTGTTATGTCATCTCATTGCATTACATATTTATTAATAGAATATTGTTAGCAATGATAATGACCTCTTTTTGCTTATCAGTTCTTCCTTTAATTTATCTTTCCTGAAAAGTTTTCTCATATACAGCAAGGAGGAACAACGGACACTCTTAATACTTTGAATGGAAAATCTTTAGGCAGAATCACTCAGTTCTTTAGCACATTTTTGTCTACCGCATTATTACAGGCAACCTTATTGCTAATTATATTTTTCCATTAGGTTTTTTTAATTCTTTAGGTCTTTGTGTTCTAGCCACTTTAAGCTTTTACCAGCATTACCCTCGGTTCCACGTTATTCTCCTATTTTAGAATTTTTCTTAGCGTAGCATCCCATTTCTTACATGCTGAATTTAGTTATTACTGCAAGAAAAAATGATCACAAAATTAGTAGCTTCAAACAACAAACATTTATTCTCTTTCTGGGCTTGGATAACTCACTCCTTTGCCATATGGCCCTCTCTATTGGCTCTCAGTATCTTCACAACACGGCAGCTGGCTTGCTTCCCTCAGGAAGAATGACCCAAAAGACAGAATCCAACCTCACTTCTGAAATGATATACCATCACCTCTGCTACATTCTATAGGCACACAGACGCATCCTAGTACAGTGTAGGAGATGACTTCATAAGTGTCTGGAAGCAAGATGTGGGGATAATGGGAGGTAGGATAAGGGAATCTTTGGGTCCAGCTCCTACAGCGATAAGGCATAAACTCCATCCACACCATAGTGAGTGTGCTTTGTCAAGAGTATCAGCATAAAGTCTGCTTGATCTTCACCTAATAGTTGTCAATTGAAATGGACACGTTGAGATTTAGTATATAATCGGAATTATATAGCCACAGAAGTGACTTGATTATGTGGGTAATTGATACTTATAATCAAAACTTACAGACACATGATCTAAAAATGTGTATCAGTATGAGGTTTCACTTATATTCGTACAATCCTGACCCTTGAGGAGAATATTATAATGAAGATCATTTTTATAAGTGGCATCTTCTTAATCTTGGTTTCAAATGAAGCAAAAATGGGATTGTAGTGCTTATTTGGACTAATGGTACAGTCCAGTTATTTCAGTTAGAGTCACCCAGCTACTAGTGAGCTGACTGCATTATTGGAACTGTTTCTTTAAACTACTGACCAAGTCTTGCCAGGCTCAGCAGGCAACATCTAATGTGATTACCCCCTAATGTGTTATAGTGGTTAGGAAGTCTATAAAACAATTTTAACAGGGCTTAGAAATACCACTCCTATAAAATGGGCAGACATAAAGTTAATTCTTTAACGCATTTCATTAAGAGAAAAGTGTTTACTTTCCTCTCTGCAAGCAATCCACTCATTAATCTGGAAAGTATCACCTGAGAATGATACTGAAGTCAATAAGATCAAATAGAATAATGACAGGTATTGTGAAGGGAATTCTACAACTTCTACTCCAAAATGTATTCCCTTCTAAGAGCTGCTGTAAACTATGCTTGGATTTAGCCATCGTGGCAGAAGATTTAAGAAGAAAAGACACATTCGCAGCCATGCAATTAGAGGAGAATCACACCAGCAATTAGTTGTAGAGTAGGTGTTACTTCTATGTTAGCATCTATTTTCCGTTATTTATGCTTTAGCTTTTTTTCATTGTTTCTTTCTTTCTGTGAGACTTTGCTGGCAAACAGCACAGTCTGAGCTCCTCTCTGATAGAATCCCAGAATGCTCATGTTAGGAATTTTAACCTAACACTGCCAGTTTCTGTTTAAGATTTTTCCCCCTTTGAATCAATTGATGTTTACTTCTGGAATTTGATGCCTGATCTGATTTAAACATGTTTGGTGGTAGAACTCATTACCATCTGAGGGAGGACTTTCTACTTTCCTCAGATGGAGACAGTATATCCACCTGAGTTTCTAAATGGTGACGTAAACTCTACCCTTGATAACATTTAGCCTGAGTCTCGTTCCTCTTTCACAAGACATTCCTTTAAATATGTATGATAAACTTTTTTGCTTTTGTGTAAGTGGAGTCACCTCATGAAACTGAAGAATACCATTTTATTTTGACTTGCTAACAAGGTTATCATTATATTCTTAAGACAGGATTATGTTTGTTCTCTCTCTTTTTTTTTTAAATTCTTTGTGCCCTTATAACATCAAGAGGGTGCTTGATTGCCGTATTTTTACATATCATGAGAGATTTGGTCCTGTTGCAAGGGTCATGGGAGGGGAAGCTTTAGTCAAAAGATTTTGGTCATCTTCTACTGCAGTATACTTCTTAACCCCGTGGTGACACATGGGGAGGTCTGAATGAAGTAATCTTGACAGTCTGTATGGTAATGTAAAACTGATGAGGGCACATGTTGATCTTCAGACTCATAAAATATAAGATCAAGAGGAAGTCAAATCGCATGTGAAGAATGTAGCTTTTTAAGAAATTGACATACCCAGAGTGATGTCAAAATGAGACAAGAAACTAAGAGGGGGACTCTAATTTAAATTGTATGCATGCACATATATTGGGCCTTCAAAAGCACTTACTAACTTACAGTTAAGAGAATCTCAGTAGTAATCTTCTAGAATGTTGGGGACATTTCTTAAATACAGGAATGAGAACCTGGGGTAGCAATGTATGTTTAATTCATCCAATATTCAATCAACAGGCATTTATCCATCCCTTGTTTCGAGGCAGGTAATGTTTTGGGTACACAGTGCACAATTTTAGGCGATGGCATAACCACAACTTACTCTATTAAAGTACTATGGTGATCATAAAGAAGGCACAGGATGCTGATTTTGAAGTTCCAAAAGACCTTTATATCTAGACTATTTTATTGACTTGAAAATACATTTTACAATAACGATTATAAAAGTTTTATGAGATTGTTTTACTGCATTCAATTTTTATAGCTTTAAAAATACCAATGAGAACTTGCATTTGCAAGCTTTTCTAGGGTTTTAGTCCAATGACTAAACCCTAATTTAGATTTTACTTGCTCTGATTGGTTCTCCAGATTCGTCACTCTGGATGAAATTTCAGATGTCAGTGGAAGGGAAATCTGTGAGAATGTCAGAGAATTGCAGAGTTTTTCATGTAATCCAACTGAGTATAGCCAGGCTAATGCTGTCAGTGAACTTTGTAAACACAAACTAGTGTATGCTAAAATTTTTCAAGGACTGTAGTAGTGAGGTGAGGCTCCTAGGTTCATACTATAGAACTGAAAGCAAAACACTGAAAATGATTGTATTTTATAAACCCAAATAACATCCACCAGTAGGAATGATAATATAGTTTTTAGTTTATGAAAACTTATTTATGAAAAAATATGTTTTATTAACAGAGCTACTAGATATTATAAGAGTTGCTAAATACTATTTCAGAGCCCCCTTTAAAAATCATATTGTAGGGGCACTTGGGTGGCTCAGTCAGTTAGCATCTGATTTCGGCTCAGGTCATGATCTCATGGTTTGTGGCTTCCAGCCCCATGTCAGGTTCTATGCTAACAGCTCAGAGCCCGGAGCTGCTTCAGATTCTGTGTCTCCCTTTCTCTCTCTGCCCCTTCCCCATTCACACTCTGTTTCTGTCTCTCAAAAATAAATAAACATTAAAAATGAAAAAATATATAGTAAAAGACTTCCATTTCCAGAAAGATGCAATAGACATACTTTCTACTTTTCTTCCTTTTAAATAAAGCCCAAAACCCTGGATGTTTGTACAAAATAAACATACTCTGAAAGTGAGGGAAAAAGGAAGACTGGCTGAGGATCTTGGGATCCAAGGAAAAACACAGTGGTGAATTTCTTGGTTTTCTTATTTTAAATTTAATTTTGTTTATTTGCTTATTTCTTTTTTTTATTTTTTTTAATGTTTTATTTATTTCTAGGAGAGAGAGAGAGAGACAGCGTGAGCAGGGGAGGGTCAGAGAGAGAGGGAGACACAAACTCCGAAACAGGCTCCAGGCTCTGAGCTAGCAGTCAGCACAGAGCCCGACGCGGGGCTCGAACCTACGAACCACGAGATCATGACCTAAGCGAAAGTCGGACGCTTAACCGACTAAGCCACCCAGGCGCCCCGTTTATTTGCTTATTTCATCTTTTTTTTTTAAGTCTTGGTTTCAAGAGTAGAACCCACTGATTCATCTCTTACATATGATACCCAATGCTTATCCACAAAAGTGCCCTCTTTAATGTCTATCACCCATTTAACCAATCCCCCCCACCTCTCTTCCAACAACCCTCCATTTGTTCTCTGTATTTAAGTGTTTCCTCCTTTTCTGTTTTTCTCTTGTTTTTCCTTCCCTTCCCCTATATTCAAATGTTGTGTTTCTCAAATTTCACATATGAATGAAATCTTGTGATATTTGTCTTTCTCTGACTGCCTTGTTTCACTTAGACTTGTGCTTTCTTTTTGAATCTCACAGCCCAGACGTAGAGGTAAAGAGGATAGCAATCCAGGAAGGTCAATGGGGGTGAGGGAAATAGCTAAACAGACTCCTTCTCTCTCTGGACAATGTTGTAGAAAAAGGAGAGCCTAACAACAAAGAAAACTTGAAGTTGACCAAACACCACTGGAAAGACTGTAGTCCCAGCTGCACCAGCAAAAGCCAAGGAGGGAGACTAAACCACTACCTTAGGAGGTAGTAATGAGGTGCTTTGACCCCCACCAGGATGGTGTCACAGGAGATAAAGTAGGAATTTGCATCTCTCATCCATGTTAGGCAGTAATGAGCTCCTCTTTCCCACTGCAGTCAGTAGAGACAACACATGCTCCTGGAATTCCACCCCAACCCTGTGATTTAAAAAAAAAAGACTGGAGCAGATGCTCATTTACTTTCTTTTCCTGCCCCACTTCGCTTGGACCATAGAGATCTCCTGTTTTCATTTTAAATGTTTATTTGTTTATTTTGAAAGAAGGGGAAAGCGTGCATGTGAGCTGGGGAGGGGCAGAGAGAGAGGGAGAGAGAGAATTTGAAGCAGGCTTTGTGCTGTCCAGCCTGAGCCATACATGGGGCTCGATCTCAAGAACCTTGAGATCATGGCCTAAGCCAAAATCAGGGGTCGACTTCGTAACTAATTGAGCCATCCAGGTGCCCCTTATGTTTTAATTTTAATTAATTAACTAATTAAGCCACTTTTTAAAACACCAAACAGTTTTAAATAAAAAAACAAACAACATTTTATACTCTCTTGGCAAAATCAGTAGATGTGGAAAGTCTAGGCCCCAATTCTGCTGCAGCTTACAAGCATTTGCCCCTTCACACAGTTGTGGGTTCTCTAGATAAACAGAATCCTCCACACTCCCCATGAGCTCCAACATAGTATGTCACTTGCCATTTGACACTGAGCTTGCATTTTTTTTTCTTATTTAAATGTGAAACAATATTTCTCTTACCCATTCTTCATTCAAGAATGAAAAAAGTAAGCAGTAGTCTAAGAGAGATTATATCTTTTTTTTCTTATACCTGTCTAACTTTCCATTTTGATGTAACCTTTTGGCTTCTGTAGGTGTGTAAGTTTATAAGTCCTCAATACTGCCTCTAGATCATTGGTTCTAACCTTGGCCATACAGATTATTCCTGTGTCAACTTAAAAAATCTCAATGCCAAGGCTGTGCTCAAGACTGATTACAGGTGAGAGTGGAACCAGGTGTTAGCATTTACAGGTTTCCAGGGAATTTTGATGTACAGGTAAGGTTGAGAACCACTGCTTAGATACACTTTAAAATCTCTCCTGTTTAATAAATCCTAAGACTTTTACAATTCTGACGTTGATTCTTCTAAAGATTGGAGACGTTCAGTAAATCGTGTGTAAGTTATATATGAGGACCTTGGATTGATGCAGGAGCATTAGTTTTGGACCTCTGTTTGCTGAACTGAACAGAGCATACCAACTCTTTAGGTATCCAGCCTAATCTAATGGCATTCACACCCAGAAAACAAGTATCATGGATTAATCTTAGTTCTAGGGCCAATATTGTATGTTACCCAAGAAAGTCACTTTCTCATTTTGGGTCTCATTTTCTTTTTCCATCTATGACTCAACAGCATGTACATACATTGGTATACTCATGTCAGATAGTTGTGATAAAGGCAGTAACAGAAAATCAAAATCAAAATATATAAAAATATACACCTATTATAAAAACATAAAAAGGCTTATTTCAAACTTACTGACTTCCACTTCAAATTCAGAAAGGTGATCACAAATTTGAAATTCTTATTGCAGTGCTAAGGTAAGAAACTTTCACCCCTGGTCACTCTCCAAGGTCCAGATTACATGTCTCTGGTGAATATAAGGTTGATAACTGAAAGTTTTATGGTTATGAAAGTTTTAACCAACTCTGAAAAGGCCTGTAATGATCAGGAGCCAGTGGCAGAGCTCAGAGCCCAACAGTTTCTATTATTTGTGTTCATATTTGTTCATTCTCTAGAGAAGGTCAGAATATTCTATACAAAACCGTATTTAGTTCTCAAGTGTGAAGCTTCTATGACTGGAAACACATCAAGGCTTTTTGACAGCAGATAACTTCTGAGCCACTCTCTGAGAGGCTCCTGTTCAGAACAAAAATGTAATATAGCTCAGAGTGTTATCAGAGCCATTTTGAAATCCACTTGGGCATTCTGAGATTCATGGTTAATGCCTTTTTATAATTTGTGAGAAGGTGTGCAGAGTCCTTATAGCATGCTAATAACAGTGTATTATGCCACCATGCGGCACCATACTTCCCACTTACATGAGGATAAAGCTATGATGCTGAAGGCGAACATGAAGACTAGAACTGCAAGTTCAAAAACAAGGTTTTATAAAGGCCATTGATGAGTTGGGGATAGAGTGATAAACATTAAAAATAGTAAATAATGTAGGCCTGTATCAAAATGATATTCAAGTGACATTGTCAAGGCAACCTTCAAAACAAAACAGAACATTGTGTGAGATGTTTATTGACTTTCTGTAGAAAAGGGCATTGAAATAAGTATATATTCTAAAAAGTGAAGTGTCTACTAAAATAGGCAGCCTGAGTTAGAACATCACCCATCTTCCATATGTGTGTGTCTTTTCCTTTCTTAAAAATATTACGTTTATAAACTAGAAACAACTTAAGCTGAAACAAATTTCTTGTATCAACAGGACTTCAATTTTATAACTTTGCATTGAAGAATGAAATCAGACCCAAGTACTCGCTTTTGTTTGTGACATTGCCCATAATTTATTTAAATTCAATTATGTCACTTGGAGTTCAGTAAAGTCAGTAATGAATCTATATGTATTTCAATAACAGATTGATATGCTGATAATAAGGATCAGTCCTAGAGTAAAAGAAATTTCAGATAGACAGTAAACATGCTGTTTGCTGATGCTCATGGAACACTTGTTTCTTTTAGAAGTAATGATGAGAATGGAATGGTTATGTGAAGAACAGAATGCAGAATAAGAGTAAATCTTGATCTATGTCATATAAAAAAATGAGGGTTGATGATAAGTAAATCAATTATATTTGAGTTTTACCTTTGAAAGGAATATAAAATGTTACAAGTATCTTAGGAATTCATGTAGACACTCAGGAGGACTTAAAAGAGAAATAATAACTTCACAAAATAGTGTTTTATTGGGTAAATGTTTCTTTGTTGAACTGGTTATACCTGAGTGAGAAATAATGGCACCTGTTTTTGTTATATTTATTATTGTCTGTTTTGAGGTGGCATCATGCCAGCACTTTGTAGGGAAAACCTGATGATTATTCTCTAAATTGCATCCATTAGATTATGAAATCACCTTTTCTACTACATTTCATGAATGACTAAAGATACTTCAAGGCATTAAAAATGATTTATATAATCTAATCATTCATGTATAATTAATTCTAATAATTTGCATGAGTGTTTCAGGTCATTTTGGAATAATTAGCAATTGTTGAGGTTTTTCCCCCCATCAATTAAACTAATTGCTTTCCACATAGGTGTAAATTGAATATTGATCCCTGTTTTTTTAGACTCCCTTGCATAAGCAAATTATGCCTAATTGCCAGCTTGCCACATCATTACACAGTTATCATCAATTATACAAAAATATACTCTCCTAGACTAATGAATTCTTTGTCGTGTTTTGAAGGGCTTTTTAATTGTGATTCTTGAAACAATGTTGTCATTAAAAAAATTAAACATCATGTTTAAACTCAACACAATAAAGCACATTATTGGTTAACGAATATACCAGCTCCTGCCTAGGCAGACATTAATCTTAGAATATAGAGAATTCTTTGAAACAAGTTGAAAGAACCTCATTATTGTTATTAAATACAGTGAATTTACACAAACAAATATTAGACTGCTGGCACTAAATGTTTTTTAGCTTAATCCTTACTGTTTCCTGTATTTATTTCTTTTCTAACTGATGAAGAGTCTCTGAGGAGAATTGAAGAGGTGGAGAATTTCAAAGAATCACCAATAGAGAACAGAGTGTCATTTTAAAAATCAGGAGATAAAAGAACTTTATTCATCATTCATTCCATGCAATGCATTATTGTCTTCAGGTGGTTTTACGGAGTATTTTGCTTCACTATTTTCTAATTTAGATCCTTTAGAAAAACACAAAAATACAAGAAAATAAATAACACCACAATTCTCCCTGTAGATTTCTACACCATATGATGACATTGTCACACATTAGTTCTTCATAGAGATTGAAGGTAAAACCAAAGGGCTAGATTAAAGTGCTTTTTATATGTGGGAGTATAATCTCACTATGAAAGGCTTATTTTAATCCCTAGGTATCCCACTAAGAAAATCATATGAATATGTGCCACTTTTTTATTGGTGATCACTTTGTGGAAGGCAGACCTCTTTCGAATGGATCGATGTTGAGCAATGCAGGTTTCCTAAATCTGTGTCTACAGGAATAAAGAGAAGCAAAGGATGAGAAAAGCTTCTAAATGATTCTGTTGCTTAAAACTGGTAGACAATAGGTCTTGAATGACCTCTGGGCATTGTGAGGATCAGTTTTTTATTTACACTATAGACCTCTTTTCCTTTTCCATAAAGTTGGGGGTGGGAAAGAGGAAAACTAGTAAACGTCACTTTACTCTTTGGCACCTTTTTAATACCAAAATGGGATGATATTTAAAAAACATTCCATTTGAAGTCTCTGAGGGACTTAGGTGGTTGAGTGTCAGACTCTTGATTTTGGCTCAGGTTCTGATCTCAAGATTTGTGGATTCTGGTTGGGATTTAATATCTCTCTCACCCTCTCCCTCTCTGCCCCTCCCTTGCTCACTCACTCACTCTCTCTCAAAAATAAATATTTTTTAAATTTTGTTTTAATTAATTTAATGAAATTTGGTCATTTTCTTCAATTGGTTGTGTTTTTTAGGGAGAACATGGATAGGCTTCAAGGACATTATGCTAAATGAAATAAATCAGAGAGTAAAAGACAAATACTGTATGTTCTCATGTATTTGGAATCTAAAAAAACCATACTTCAGAAACAGAGTAGAATGATGGTTAGCAGGAGATAGGAGGTGAGAGAAATGGGGAGATGTTGGCTAATGGATACAAACTTCCTGGCATAAGGTATAAAAGATTTGGGAATCTAGTGCACAGCATGGTAATTATAATTGATAATACTGTATCATATACTTGGAAGTTTTTCAGAGTATGGATGGATCTTAAATGTTATCACCACCTCTCCCATACACACAATTATACTTATGTGATGGGATAGAGATGTGAATTGACCTTATTGTGGTAATCATTTTTCAATATATATATACTATCTCTTCATCACATTGTATAATTATAATTTACATGTGCTATATGTCAGTATCTCATTGAAGGTGGAAAAATAATAAAAATCACTAAAAATTGCTTATGTATATTTGCATAATAGGTCAGGAACTATCTTTCATTTGCTTGTGTACTGTTGAAAGAGACAGATATGGTTCCTTCCTCAAAGTGTTAATAAGAGAAACAGACATGAATGAAATGAGTACAACTTATACCTAATGGTAGATCTTAAAGATCTTTAAAAGATGACAAGGGGCGCCTGGGTGGCTTAGTCGGTTAAGCGTCCGACTTTCGCTTAGGTCATGATCTCGCGGTTCGTGGGTTCGAGCCCCGCGGCGAGCCAATTTCAGAGTCTGTATCTCTCCCTCTCTCTCTGACCCTCCCCTACTCACACTGTCTCTCTCTCTCTCCTAGAAATAAATAAAAAAATTTAAAAAAAATGACAGAAAGAACTTGTAACAGTGTGAGGTAATGGATCTTTAAACTTTGTGCGGTAATCATTTCACAATCCATTCTTATATCAAATCATAATATTGTATGCCTTAGACACGTAATACAATGCTGTATATCAGTTATATCTCAATAAAACTGAAAACATTTTTAAAATTATACCATATATGACTTACTTATAGGAACACAGGACATCAGAGGTAGAAGACTCCTTGAAGATCAAATAGCATTGATCAATGCCATCCAATATCTACTTGAATACCTTCAGTGACAGGGACTTATTATCTACTGAGGCAGTGCATAGCTTTTCCAGAGAGCTTTAATCACCACAGGATTCTTAGATACATTCATTCCCTTTCTGCAGCTCTTTTAGTAGTTGCAATGAATCTAATCTCTTCTTGCAGTTTTTAGTTTTGAAGATAACTCATTTGCTGTCTTTCTATTTTCTGTTGTTGACCAAACATTCACAATCCTCTGTAGAAGTTGTATGGTGTCAGACCTTTCAAAAGATTTCTCTCTGGATTTCTTCACTCCATATTTCATTTTCTTTCTTTTTTTAATTAAAAAATTTTTTTACTGTTTTATTTATTTCTGAGAGAGAGAGAGAGAGAGAGATACAGTGTGAGCAAGGGAGGGTCAAAGAGAGAGGGAGACACAGAATCTGAAGCAGGCTCCAGGCTCTGAGCTAGCTGTCAGCACAGGGCCCGATGCGGGGCTTGAACCCACAAACCGTGAGATCATGACCTGAGCCGAAGTCAAATACTTAACCAACTGAGCTACCCAGGTGCCCCACATATTTCATTTTGTGATGGTATTTAAGGTGTGTGTAAAGGAGAGTCACATTTATGAAAATTATGAAAATAAAATCCCCCCCAAAACAAAAATCTATTATTTTCCCTTTTGTACAGTTTTAAGAGTGACACAAATAGAAAAAAAACACCTTACGTAAAACATATGATATTAGTAATACTGATACATAATAATATGTCATATAAATAGCCCTATAATTTGTGCTTTGTTATTTCTTAAAATTTGTGTTGTACTGAATTATTACTTATTTGGGGGAAAATATTGGAATATTTAAAATCTTTGACCAAGGCAGCTTGCCAAACTATTGATTCATGGTCGTATTATAATTTCTGATATATATATTGTTTAGTCCAAAGATTTCTGACTAGTAATAAAAATAACATTTAAATGTAAACATTATTTGATACTCTGTGATTTTTAGTTGATTTTAAACCATGACTTCAGTGATGACAACAGTACAAAATTGATCTAAGCTTAGGTGAATCCAAGATGGATTCAAATATTTTCAGTATAAGAAAACTATTACGTACAACATTATATGTTCAACATCCTTACTTTCATTCCAAAGGATTAAAAAAATTGACAACCTTACTTCACAAACTGTATTTGTGCTCAGTATTATTTTTCCTTCCTAATGGTTATTGAATACAATTTGTATTGTTTATCATGACAAAACATCCATATTTCTAAAGGTTGACTGAAGACCTTCTTACATTAACTTGAAATTAAATTGAAAATAGCACAGGTGAGACCTGAAAGTACTCAGCAAACATACATAAAGAGTAAATTTAAAACTCTGCACAACAGAAACCACATACTCTGCTTTAATTGCTACAGAGAGGTCAGTGTCTCAAACAAAGCGGGGGTAAGAAACTGTGTTTTTATAATAGGCTGATGCTATTACAAAATAAAAAGCAAACTAAGGTCAGCCCTACTTCCCCAACTTGCTTACTTATGGTTACATCTTCGAAGTGATTTCAAAGCATATTTCAAAGGGCAACATCTGTTGTTGGAACTGTGCATAAAAAAGTTTATAGAGAGCTAAGTTTATAGATAGCTAAAGGGTTTAGAAAAGCATAGGAATGCTAAAGAGATTATATTTGGAAGAAATGTGCTGAACTCATTCTCTGCTTGCATGAATCGTTTTGTCAATAGGGTGAAACTAGAATGATTTACAGATCCATGGCTCCAACATGAACTCTTTCTGTATGCTGGTAAGGCTTTCATTCAAGACTTCCCAGTAATGAGAGAGCAAATGGCAAATTTAAAGCTCATTTCATATTAACCACAGGGATATGTCTTTTGTTAAGAAATTGGGATCAATATTTTACATAGTGTTAGGCCTGGTAGAGTATTTTGAAAATGTTTTTGGACATTACTTTATATTGTCAGTATTTTGTTTTTTTTTTTTATCACCATAGAATTCTAGCCAATGCCTAAAGCAAGTAAGTGTGGACTTCAAAATTAAAGATACTTCTATTTCAAAATGTGCAAATGGCTGGATGCTCTGAAATTTATTTATATATGATGATATGTATGTGAAATGGCCCAGTTTTAGAGCCCAAGACATGCTATCCTACCTGGCCCTGTTGATTCGATTGACTATCAAGTGATAATTTCAAATACATGTATTTCATTACTAGGTTAAAAAGGCAAGTTTAAATATGAAAACACCTTCACGATATTTTTCTTTTTATTTTCTTCATCGACTAGAAAGCAGCTTCAGATTTTTAAAAAATCATTGAAAATTGACCATATATTTTTTTATTTCGGAACTATGGAAAACGGAGTTGCAAAGCGAAAGCATGAGAAAAAATATATCATGTTTGTAATAAAGTACTTGCAATGTCTAATAAAATGTTTTTTTGTAAACCACAATAAAAACGATATATATACATACATATGTATGCATACATGCATTTTTTCAAAGTATCAATGAATTAATGCAAAACAACCTCATAAATTCTCATGAACAAATCTAACTTTGAATTACAGGGAAGTTTTCTTAGAAACCAAATTTCAAATATTAAAGAATTTCACTCATCTGTAAAGTGTATAAGTCCAAGAATATGTAGTAATCTGGGCTAGAAAAGCACAGAGTAGGAAAGAATGGGATAGAGAGGAGACAGGAAGTGGGATAATCAGGCATTTGTAAAAAGTACCTCATTGGTTTAACTGGATAATTTCTTTCCTGTATAGTAACAAATAAAATATCACACCTATTAACAATAAATAGTTTCAAGAAAAAAAATAAAAGAAAAAAATTATGTTGGCATGTTCTCGTAATAAGTGCTAAATAAAGTCATTACAGCACCTACCCCATTCCATTTTAATGTCTATTTTTCTGTGTCTTTTGTTAAGTTTTCCTTAAAGACACACTCTGTATCTCCAGAATCTAACGCAATGCCCAATATATAGGTGAAAAGCAAATAGAAATTCTTGTTGTTTTTAACCTTTAAATTTTATTCATCATCTCTAAAACTCTTATTTGCATAATTATACAATTAAAACACCTAATTCATGTAAACTGCTTTCTCTATGCCAAAAAAATATTTTAAGTGATTTCTGTATTAACTCATACAATCATTTCAGCAAACCCGTGAGGTAAGCACTTTTATTTGTCCACATGATACAAAGGTGGAAACAAAGGTACAGGCCAGAATGGTTATTGGCCCAAAGTGAATGATTTCAGCCAGACTGATTGAATCAAGAGTCAAAGCCCATAACCATTACAACCATTACAATATAATATCTCTGTTATCAAATCAAGCAGTGTCTTGAGGTCAAAATAATTTCCATAGTTGTATTCCTAAATGATGCCAATAGCATTCATTTAACCAGAAAAAATGAGTCCAGAAGTGGCAAAAGTTAGCAGCTGAGAGTGGAGGCAGGTATATGGTTAATACGGCTAATTGCCAAGGTGAGCAGCCTATTTTGAGACTACAAACCATTGAGTCATGGACAGCTAAAGACATCCGGATAATGCTGAGAATAAGAAGAGAGGAAAAAGGAACCAAAGTGGGAGGCATGAAAGATGTCACAGAGGTAAAACTTGCCTGACCTGATCTAGTAGATTAGGGCTGGTCCTGCCATGTTTAGTGTGCACTAACTGTATTTCATCTCACATACCAACTTCAGGTAATTGGGAATGGCTGCCTTTAGTGTGATACTGAGATAGAGTATGAGGTCCAGTCTGTTCTCTGTTGGAGTGTATTCTGCTCTCCCTTATCTAGGTCTGTGATGAGCTTAGATGTAGACCATAACAGCCTACAGGATACACATATGTGTTATCCCTGCACTGGGTTAACATTTCCATGGCTTGATGTTTGACTCTTTATATCATAGAATCACTTACAGTCCTGTGACAGAAAAAAAATATTGGTTGACTTGGTACTCTTTGATACTTGAGCCAGGGATATTTATAACCTTAAAGACTTGGACAGTGTTGTCTCCCCATACATTAGAATAGACAGTTGGAAAGTCAAATATGGTTGTATTCAGAGAAACTACCTGAACACTGGATCCTGAGTTAGTACTGACCAACATAACATCATAAAGGCTGTAGGTGCGTATTACATGGGGATGCATGAAGCTTTGCATCCAATCCCAGCTATTTTTCAATTCACTTGAACATTTTTACACTAAGAATTTTGATGTGTTCTGAGTTTAACTCTGTCCCTCCAAGATGATATGTTGAAATCCTGACACATATCAGAAGCTAGAAAAGGCAAAGGATTCTATTCTAGGAATGGTAGAGGGAGCGTGGTCCTTAAGACACTTGGTCATGGCCTTTTAACTTCCAAAACTATTAATAAAGGTGTGGGTTTTTTTTGTTTTAAGCCAGTTAATTTTTCATTCAATTTGAAACATTTTATAAATGACAGCATGAATGTATTTTACTTTGTGACTTGTTTTCATTTTCACTGCTATATTATATATTTTTTAACCCATTCAACTAATGGTGAAACTTTGGATTTTGTCAGTTTGGAGCTGTTACAAATCATTGTACCATGAATTGTTGTGTGTGTGCATGTCTTTCGATGCATATGCATATGTATTTCTTTTTATTATATATTGAGGTGTGGAATTCCTGGGTCATACGGTTAAAAGAAAAATGGCACACATTCTAAAATCATGAGATTATTTTACTCTTTCCTGCATAAGCCTGACATATTCTGTAGAGTCTTGCTAAAACTTGATGATGTCAGTCTTTTTAATTTTTAAAGTCATAAATACTATTATGGTGGACATAGAGTGATATCTCATTATGCTTTCCAAGATACCTTTAATTTGCATTCTATGTTATACAATTGTGTTTTGATATTATTTAAGTCAACTTATTTTGGACTTAAGTATCCATTTGTTTTTGGTGATGACTATCCTCTAATTAAAAGAATGAAAGATTTATTTTCTTGTTGCTCAAAGGATGAACTGTTCAAAGTCCAGAACTGATTAGCAAAATGATACTTTTCTCTGTGGAGAAATCTGTTGTTAATTCATGTCCACCTCTGTGGTCATGAAGAATTATGTTAATTCTAAATTCCATGTGTTCCGCATTCCATCAAGTTGATATGAAATGAAAACTGACCTCCAGAGTTCCGTTGTCTCTCGGTTTCGGCTCAGGTCATGATTTCATAGTTTTGTGGTTCGAGCCTCATGTCGGGCTCTGTGTTGTCAGTGCGGAGCCTACTTGGGGTTCTCTGTTTCCCTCTCTCTCTGCCTCTTCTCATGCTCTGTCTCTCTCAAAATAAATAAATGAACTTAAAAAAAAAACTGACCTCCAGATTGATACATCTGCCTACTCTGGACCAGCTTTATACTGCGGTAGGTCATGGGGGATTTGGAGATTTATAACCTTTTTAAACATGGTTCCTGTATATTTCAGAGAAGATATATGCTCCTCAAACTGCTTGTTCTCAATATTCGCTCTCTTCACTGTTGTCTTGCTTGAGAGGCTTTTCCTTCTGAAAGCATTGGTTCACTGCAAAATGAACAGAGAGTAAGTGCAGTTGTTAAATAGCACCACAAAATGAATGATAACAGTTTTAAACATGTTACAGGCGGGGGGCCTGGGTGGCTTAGTCGGTTAAGCGTCTGACCTTCGCTTAGGTCATGATCTCGCGGTTCGTGGGTTCGAGCCCCGCGTCGGGCTCTGTGCTGACTGCCAGCTCAGAGCCTAGAGCTTGTTTCGGTCTGTGACTCCCTCTCTCTCTGACCCTGCCCCGCTCACACACACACACTCTCTCTCTCTCCTAGAAATAAATCAAACATTAATAGGAAAAAAAACCATGTCACCGGCATAATTCAGAGTTTTCTAGGAGGACCATTGTTTTTTATTTTCTTTTTTTAAATTTTCTTTTTGTTGTTGTTGTTTTATTACATCTTATACTGCTACTGCAGTTGCCAAATCATTGACACTGTCCAAGACTGTCTCATTCTACTCTCAGAATGTTCCTCCATCATCAAAAAGTAATAGGTTAAGAAAAACTTGGGAGTGAGGTATTGGAAGTGGGTGTCCTAGCCTTGAGAAACAAAGTCTCTTTTCTCCCCGCCACTTGATTTGGTTTCTCCCTATTTGGAATTATATTCTGAATTTGAAAAGGTTACCTAAGCCCTAATTCAGAAATCATTTACAAAGAAGTTGAATAATCAAAAAAAAAAAAAATCACCAAGAACAAATCACCAGTTTCCTGTAATTATAGCTCTGACTCACTTTAACATAAGAGATGATTAGGAGACTTCTGTTTTATTTGTGATTTACAAGCAAAATTCTTTTTCTTACTGACAGAAAGACTCCTGCTTAAGAATACGCATAAGTAAATGAAACGATCTAGCACACTATCAAGGTAGCTTCACACATTTCTAGGTGTGAAAAAAGGCACTGGGAACTTTAAGCAGCTGTGACTATATCATTCCCCAAATGAGGCTAGCTTTCTTTCAGCTCCTTTACTTTCAACTAAAAGTGAAAAATGTTTATCAGAGTATCAGCTGAGGTCAGGCTCTGGAAATGAGTAACAAATGTAAAACACAAGCAGCACAGAATTGTTCCACGTCTAATCCTGCGGGGGTGGATACTTGTGCAGTAACCCCAAGGGTCTACTTTATTTTAACTTTATAGAATAACTGAGAGGCACAAAAAAAAAGATGAAAAAATGATGAAGTCTTGCAAAAATTTACCAACCATCTTTTTTTTAATGTTTATTTACCTATTTTGAGAGAGAATTCCAAGCAGTCTCCCTGCTGTCAGCGCTTTGGCTTGAACCCATGAACCCTGAGATCACCTGAGCTGAAGCCAGGAGTAGGATGCTTATCCAGCTGAGCCAACTAGGCACCCCTCCGAACCCTCATTTTAAGAAGAACCATAAATGGAAATTTGCTGAAAAGACTAAAAAAACTTGTGACAATATTAACAAGAGGACTTGCTTTGTCTTCATTGTATGGGGGAAAAAATCCCTTCCTCATTAGTATAACTTGGGCAAAGCTTGGTATATTCTCAGCCATTTGGAAAGAATAAAAAGCTTTTATTGTACCTGATGATAGGGGATATTTTATCTCGTGTAATCATTTTTTGATGATTCAGAGTAAGTTTGTGTCATTTCAGTATGTGGACCATGGAAATGAATAATTTTTACAATTAACAAATAAAGTATTACTGGTTCTTGTCATTAATAGGCCTGAAAAGAATTTCAACAGTTCCTAACTCATAGTGGGCACTTAGAATACACCTGTTTCTTTCAATATCAGTCCCATTTTCTTACTGTGACCAACCAAAATATGTTCCAGCTGATTTAGGTGGAGAAGGAAGTCATTAAATAGATACAGGTGCTTCTTGGAATTATTAGGAAGCCTGGAGAATGTGGCTCATGAAACAGGCAGTAAACAGGTATGTTACATTTTTAGCTCATGAACTCAGTTTTTTACCAAGTCTTTAGTAATTTTTAGTGATCCTCAAACACAGAAAGAATACAATTTTGTTGGGGTGACAAAAAAACAAAACAATGAAAATGGTATCCAGCAACCACAGAACTTTAGAAATATCCATTGAAATACTAGAGGTTTATATAATTTGACTGGTTAAAGATTAGTTAGAATAAATAACCAGTTTGGAAAACTCAAAACTGGGGAAAACTTCTGTTTATTGAAACAGAAAACTATCTATTGAATCTTTTGGACTAAAGATTATTGGTAGGTCTCTTCTGTTGAAGTGAACAAGTTTCTAGGAAGAGAGAGCAAATCTAAAGGGAAGTCATTGACAGCAGAGGAAAAATGAAATACCTTCTACTTGGTAAAGGGAGAGGGTATTAACAAGATTAATGAATATATTTTGAAAAGAAAGTAGAAATGCTTTTGTTTTATGCAAATGTCTTACCCGTGGACTCACTTCATTTTAACTTCTGTACAACTTACATATAATGTTTTGGGAAGCAAATGCCATGATTCTTTTTTTTTTTTTTTTAGTATTTGTTCATAGATTTTGAGAGAGAATGAGAGCAAGCAGGAGAAGGACAGAGACAAAGAGTACAGAGGATCTGAAGGAGGCTCCGCTCCATCAGCATGAAGCCTCATGGAGAGCTTGACTTCACAAACTGTGAGATCCTGACCTGAGCCAAAAATCAAGTCAGACATTAAACTGGCTAAGCCACCCAGGTGCCCCATAGTGTGATGATTCTTCATTTGACTCACATAGTCAGGCTTTGTTTATAATACCATCTCTCTTTTTTTAATTTTCTCAAAATGTTTATTCATTTTTGAGACACAGAGAGATAAAGAGTGTGAGCAAGGGAGGGGCAGAGAGAGAGAGAGAGAGAGAGAGACAGACAGAATCTGAAGCAGGCTCCAGGCTCTGAGCTGTCAGCACAGAGGTCAACTTGGGGCTCAAACCCAGGAACAGTGAGATCATGACCTGACCTGTATGCTTAACCTACTGAGCCACCCAGGTGCTCCTAATGCCGATTCTTAATATAAAAAATAATTCAACAGTGATACAAAGAAAGGAGCAGTAAGTGTATCTTAAAGAACCAAAGCTTTTCCTGGGATAGATAGCTTAATGTGTTCATTGTGAACATGTCATACACACGAATTATAGTCACACAGCATACAGAGAGTTTTCATCTAAATTCTATCATTTAAGCTTTTTTCTCAACTACTGGTACATGATCATGAGATTCTGTGGCAGGTGCACTTGTTTTTATCTTTGCAGCTACTATACAGAGCACAGAATTGGACACAAATATTTACCTAAAATTATTTATTGGAATGATTGGCAGGTTATAGTAATAGGACAGCATATTATTATATCAAAAGCTGTATGTTTTAGGGGCACCTCAGTGGCTTACTTAAACATCAGAGTCTTTTTTTTTTTTNTTGTTAGTTTTTTTTTTTATTTATTTTTTTATTTTTTTTAATAGTTTATTGTCAATTAAACATCAGAGTCTTGATTTCAACTCAGATCATGATCTCACAGTCGTGGGATCAAGCCTCTCACCAGGCTCTCTCCCTCTGCTTCTGCCCCTCTGCTATTCTCTGCCTTGCTCCCTCTCCCTTTCTCTCTCTCTTTCAAAAAACAAAACAAATAAAAAACCCAAAGTTTGACATTTGAAACTCAGAAGAATTTTGATGAGATAATCCCCATCACTAATTTTATCACACAATATTGCAAGGATAATAAAGAGATTTGAGACATTTTCTACCAAAATAAAATGAGATTTATCATTCGTATATTTTTCTAAGTACTTTTCATATGTTACCTTATTTAATCCTCAAAACAACTAGATGTTGTAGGTATTATACTTAAATTTATTTTGAAGATGAAGGATCAGAACAGTTAAAATATTTACCCAAGGTCACACAGTTGTAAACAGTATACAATTTATGTGTATTAAGATATATGGTATATATTACATTAATATGTATATGTTATATATATATACATAATATTTGTGTGTGGATTAATATGTTAATATATATATGTCATTAAGGAACATGATTTAGGGAGATGAGTGAAATTTTATTAATAGGTTTTAATTAAAAACATTCACTGGGTCAGTTAAGTGCCGATTTCGGCTCAGGTCATGATCTTACTGTACATGAATTCAGGCCCTATGTCGGGTTCTCTGCTGACAGTTCAGAGCCTGGAGCCTGCTTTGGATCCTGTGCCGTCTTCTTCTTCTGCCCCTTCCCCACTTGCACTCTATCTTTCTCTCTCTCAAAAGTAAAATAATCATTAAACAAAATTTTTTAAAAAATGGAAAAATTCACTGAATACAACTTTTTCCCCACTTTGTTAATGTCAGATCCTCAGGTTGTTTTCATAATGCAATTATATGTTTCACAGTGTTTAATCCATCTTAGTTTCCTACCCCAAACACTTGATGAGTCTGTATACCATTCCTTTTGTCTATATAGCATCTGGCTTCCTAACCATTCTCCTACCAGAGAAAATATTCTCCAGAGAGGATCCCTCTGCTAAAGCCAAAGCTGATGGACAGGTCTTGCTTTCTTTTTAAAAGTCTGTTTTAAATTAGATGCACTCTCAGTCCCTGGAGAAGCACACATCCTTTCCCTTCCCCATTTCTTTATCACATATGCACTTGCTTCAGCTCTGCCCCCTTTAAATTATTGTTGCTTCCTCAGCTGAAGCTTTTGCATAATGATGTCATTTTTTACTGTCAGTATCACTATAATGTTTTTATGCAGGGAGTTAGGGAAGAAAAAATAGGGTAATGTTTTTTTTTGAGTCTTGTTTTTTCTTGTTCTTTTTCTCTTGACCTTGTATCTACCTGACCATGTATGTGATGTGAAAATCCTGTCACAGGTTTATTTGAATCTGTTGCATTTGAGTTGAGTGAGCCACAATTCATTAAGAACAGGCTGTTTCTTGGGGAAAAATTAATCCTGAATTAGCAATGTTGAACCACATGGTTCATTTGACAGTGTCACAATTGGCCAAAAAAAAAGATTCTACTAATTAAAAGAGTTGTATACCAGATCTGCCACTGTGTTTTCTAGATATTTTTGCATATCTTTAATCTACATAGATTATTACATTTTTTCCTAACAGTTTCTCAGTAACTGACTCTGGTTTTCTTAAGCAAAAATAGATAGATGATAGATAGATAGACAGATAGATGATAGATAGATAGATAGGTAGATAGATAGATTTAATGACATAAAAGGGTAGCTCAGAAAATTGAACAAGTATTTTTAAGAAAAAGGCTGGAGGTGGACAAAATGGATACAGATCCAGGGATCTGGGAGCAGGAAGTTTTGATCAGTTATTCAGGACATTACTCCTGGGATGAATCCGTGAAAATGATCTTCAGTTTTTGATCAGTGTGCTCAAGGCTGAGATTCTCTAGTGAGCAGGAAAGGACAAATGTGGATTATGTGCCCATGTACTTGCAGGATACCATGATGGACAATTGCACAAAATAACCAGTCCATCAATGTGAATTGGGAGTTGTTACCAGAATACAGAAATATTGATGTGAATTGGCAAAAGTAACACATTTTTATTATAAAGGTAAACAGTTTAAAAATAACTACTATAAAGAGTGTTCAGTCTACAACACTGTTGTAGTGTAAGTTAGATCCACATATCCAACTCCCCCCTTTTTAAAAACCAGAATATGACATCCATTCCCACTTTAGGAAGTTAATCAGCTAAGACAGTGCTTTTATTGTGTGCAGCATAAAGCTTAATCTGAGATTTTAAGCCATCTCAACTAGAACAGAGAAGTTGACTTGATCCTTGCAGAATTTATTTGAAAGGTAAATGGAAGCATCAGCTCTGTGCAGAAACAAGTCTGTCCGTAAGTGAAGCGTTAATGAGAGCGCAGTATCTCAGCCTTCTCCTGGCACATGGAATCAGTGGCTGTCTTTCAGACACCTCAGACTCTCAGGGCATGAGTGCTAAGGATCCCGAGGACACTCAGGGCCTTGTTGCTATGCCCCTTGAGAAGCCACTGCAGTATGTGAAGTTGTAAACATGCAAACATATCCTGTCTTCTTTAAAGCTGCCTCCTTGATGTCTCTCTTACTGGCAGTGGAAAGCAGAGCAGGACTGCAAATCTTGTCCAGCAATCAGGAGATGATGGCAGGGCAGCCTCGTGTGCGAGTCCTAAATCTGACACTCTGGCCTGTCAGTGTGGGTCTTGCTGCTTTTGCCACTTGTCCAGCGTGTGGAAAGGGAAGCAAAACAGGGACCATCTGCTTTGAGTTCCTGGCCTCTAACCACGCGGTTACATCCTGGTGTGTTTTCCTCTCTGTGTCTTTTCAAGAGAGTCTTCAGTTAAATTTATGCTATTCCCTTAAGGAGGAGAGCCTATATTTTGTATACTTGGACTTAATCTGATTTTAGGTTTTGGTAGAAAAATCATATATTAGAAATATATGAGGGTTTTGTTTCTTGTGTTTGAGAGGCTCTTTTTTTGTTTTGCTTTGTTTTCAGTGAAGAAGCATTACCAGACCAAAATTACCTGTTATCATTTTAAGTAAGATTTGTAAAATGTTCAGGGTCTTCGGTGGAAAAATACTTCAGTAGAATAAGACCTCTTCCTTACTGTAAAGCATTTCAGCCTTCTTAGGTTAGAAAGGCTGGCAGGTCCGTAATCCAGCAGGGCTCAATTTATGTCCCTGTGAATATTCCTGTTAAAAATAATATCAGCTTCTTGGGGCTCCTGAGCGGCTCAGTTGGTTAAGCGTCCAACTTGAGCTCAGGTTATGACCTCAGTTCGTGAGTTCGAGCCCTGCACCTGGCTCTGTGCTGATAGCTCGGAGCCTGGAGCCTGCTTCGGTTTCTCTGTCTCCCTCTCTCTCTACCCCGCCCCCACTGGGGCTCTGAGTCTCTCTCAAACATGAATAAACTTTTTAAGAATTTAAAAAAGTTCCAATTAAAGATTGGATAGCTTTAATATAATTATGCCTTTTGTCTTCTCTGAGAACTGCATGAAATAAAAATACCGAAGAAAAAGCATACCTTACAGAATGTAATACATTGATTGAACCATTGTATATTGCCATTTTTGTTAGTAAAAAAAAGTTACACATTGGCTCTTTTCTATGTTTCATGTTAATATATACAAGGAAGATAAATGGATGTGATTTATAACTGAATAAGAGCTAAAAATAAAAAAGGAGTGGGTTAGGGATGAATATGAAGAAAGCTGCACATCTCAGAACATGGAAGGTAGAGAATTTTCGAGCCAGTCTGTTTGGCTGTGGTCCCTAGGGGCTGTGAGGTCAGAGACAGTAAATACAGTCAAGGAAAAGGGCAAATGGGACCCCAAATGGTCATTGTGTGGACCTAAACCAAGTAGCATTCCTATGCCTACTTTTATACCACAAGCATCTGATAGTAACCCTGAGATAAAAGCCCAAATTGGAATTTTTCTTCCAGGTAACAGTTTGAGGAAAGTTAAGGCTCCAAATGTGGCTGTTAGTAGTAGTCACAAGATCATGGTCATTTTGGCATTGGGTAGACGAAACTATACACCCAGCCAGCTGACTGATCGGACTTTATTTTACCCCAAGCAGACATTCTGGCCACAGTTTGAAATCAGTAGGGAAAACCAAAGGAAACTACTAATGGTCAGGCAGCAATAGAAGAACACATTACCTGCATCATTATTTCTTAAATTTAAACCATGCTTCTCAGGAGAGCTAGCAGAATCAAAAAGAAGAATCCAGAAACTCAGATATAAAATCTATTCTAAGATCAAAAATAAGAAACTCAGAGAAACAGAAGAGAACTTAAAATAGCCCAGTTTATAATTAAAGATTTGAAACAATCTTTCCATGGTACTTTTTTGGATAACATAAACATATTTATATAATAATAAAATGCGAAACTACTTTTTAACATCACCCTAAGGACAATGTATGATGCATTTGGTTGAAGGTGCAATACAAAATATTAATACTAAAAGTGTCAACAATGTTAAAATTAAAGCCTAATTTACAGAAGGTAGTACATTAACCTAGAAGAGAGAGTGGACCGAGAAAAGTGGGATAGAGACTAAGGGAACTAAAATTCTAATCTTAAAATGCCAGAAAATACTGTTGAATTTTAATGGAACAAGAAATTGAAGTTTAAGTATATTATTTAAGGTGAAAATATAATCTATAGAAGAATTACTATGCAGTTTTGAAGGAGAAAATAAAGAATGTAGTATAAGTAGTTTTAGTTTAATCTTTATTATTTACATTGGGGGAGTCAATAGAAATTTTCTACAGTTGATAGGTGAAGAAATAGTTGCAGTTTTATATTATCTAAGTGCTGGGAGTTTTCCTTAAAAAGTGGAACTAGGCTTGAAGAGGCGTGGACTATAGATCGTAGCTTTTCTGTACAATGTCATTAGTTATCAGGAACTTGTATTACTCTGGTAACCATTCAAATAGGAAATATGTGATAGAATATGTAGGGATCACATTGGTCTTTATTGTATTTTCTTGATTTTACTTTTTTATTTTTAAAACATTTGATATAATGTGTACATATTTATTGGTAAGGAAAAAGAAACTCCAAAATATTCATAAACCATTAAAATAATATGTGCCAGGGCACCTAGACCCAGTTGGTTAGGCATCTGACTCTTGATTTCAGCTCTGGTCATGATCTCACGGTTTGTGAGATTGAGCCCCCCATTGGGCTCTGTGCTGATATCACAGAGCCTGCTCAGGATTCACTCTCTCTGCCCCTCCACCACTCACTTTCTCTCTTGCATAATAAACTAATCAACATTAAAGTGCCCCAATACTCTGCTAAAAGTTTTATATGCATTCATTATGTTCTGAAAAATGGTTTATCTACTATCATTTTGCTTCCCACATGAATAAACTGGGTCTCATAATTTATTAGCTAACACAAGTTTATATAAGTTTGGGTCATGCTTCTAAGCCATTGTTGTGGTCCCCTGAAATGAGCCTGTTTATATCACCCCACATTCTCTTCAACAGATAAATATTGGATGGATGGATGGATGGATGGATGGATGGACGGACGGACAGACAGACGATTGACTGACTGATAGATAAACGATAAATGTGGCATAAGATGTTAAAATATAGGAACTGAAAGATTTAATGCAGCTTCCTAAATGGAAACTTATGACCCAATATACACAATAAGAAGATGACAAAAAACAGTTTTGCAGTAATTAAGACAGATTTACAAGTCATCTTTAAAAAATTTGGCCTTGTTGATCCAATTGGTTTCTGAACATTTAATTATTAAAACAGTTGGACATTCTAAATAGTTTTGGCTGCCTCTTTGTGGTTCTATATTGTATTGATCCTACCGTTATTTTGAGTTTGGATTCTCTGTCAGACTTCTTAGCTTCCAATTCCTCTTTTCCCCTTTTACTATCTGTGAAAGATTGTTTCTCCTTTTAGTCCCTTATTCCTCAAGCGTAAATGGAAATTAAAAGGGTTCTGCAAAAAGTATGGATGAAAGGGATCAATAGGTACAGGCTTCCAGTTATAAAATAAATAACTAAGGTGCAGGATGGTGACTATAGTTAATAACACGGTATTGCATATTTAAAAGTTGATAAATGAGTAGATACTAAAAGTTCTCATTGGAAAAAAATATATAACTGTATTGTGACAGATGTGAACTAAACTTACTGTGGTGATCACTTTGCAATATATGCAAATGTTGCATCATGATGTGGCACACTTGAAACTTATATAATACATATGTCAACTAAACCTCAAAAAGATAAAGAAAAAAATTAGGGAGAAACTTGCGGCTGACAATACCATCTATCTTCCATACATTTATAAGTCTTCTGTTTTCATTGCTAACAGAACTCCAGTTTGAGGTCTGGAAATAGTTTCAGCTAAAGACTTTATCTGGTTCCCTTAAAGCTGAGGATTGCCACATAATAGTTCTAGTTAACATGATATAAATAGCAGTTGGCTGTGTGTTGTGAAGAAAGCATGTTCTTTCTTCTTGCGGGAAGAAAGAGATCTGAGTTCTGCACGTACCCACCTCTCTCTGACTTGTTTTGAACAGGAGGACAGTGCAAGGAGCTGTGTGGGCAGTCTTGTAAACATGTGAGGAAAATCCAAGAGCATTTCAAAAGTTCTAATTTTGACATCAGCAAGACATCAGCTGCCTTAGCTTAGATATTTTTTGTGTCTAAAGTAAATAAATTAATGAGTCTAAGCCATTGTAAGCAGTTTTCTGCCACTTGTGGCCAAATGAATTCCCAGCCAATACTAATATCTTTCTCGTATGGTTATATAAAGATGAAATGAAATAATGCATATAACAAATTAAGATTAGAAACCAGTACATACTAAGCAATATTGTTGGTTATATTGGAAGAGATGAGGAAATTTTAAGGTAGCATGTAGGATTTTACAGCTTGAACTCCCATCTTTTCAATTCATTGCTGAGAGGAAAAAAAAAGGTTTCAAAGCATTAAATGACTTATTCTAGATGACTCACATAATTTTTATTTCTCCTTACAATGTACTATTATAAAATGTGATACTTATTAAGCACCTGCTAAAAAGCAGGTGCCTGTAAGGCTCTGGGTACATACAGAGTAATGCATTCATAAAGCATACTTCCAGGGAAATTTATTCTGGGAGTAAAGCTAGAATCCAAGCCATTTAAAGTTAAACTGCATTAAATTATAAAGAGCTTTGATACTAAAGTTTGTACCTTAGCAGAGAGGAGGTGGGCACCCTTTGCTATTCATACGAGTTAATTTTATTGTAAGTTTATATTGTTCACAGAATCAAAGAAATGGCTAGGGTGCATAGATGAGACAAAAATGGCTATTCCATTCATCCCGCTACCAGGATTCTATCTTACCTGAATATTGACACTAGAATGTATCAACTTCAATTATTTTTCATTCTTGTGTTCCTCTGTTTGACTCACAGACCAGTGGGGCATGGAGAAAATGTTGGATTGACCTAATATGTATCACATATTCACTCCTTGGTCAAGAAAATACATCACCTTGACTGACAGTTCCACCATATTGCTTACAAAGGAAGAAAAGTAATTCTTTAACAGGAAATTACTGTGCTGTCACCAAGAAAAGGTAGAATGAATGTGAAATGACAAAACAAATCACAATCCAGTTACTTAAACCAGGGCTCTACCTTTTTTCAGTATATCTTACCAATTGTCTGTTATATTCTAAGAAGTTCCTACTTGGAATATACAATAGAGTGTCATTTTTCTTCTTTCTTATAAAGACTTCTTTTGAAAAAGTTTATGAAATAAAGTAGTTGCTCAATCTTACACAACTGGGCCAGGCATCCAATTAGTATATCTGTCTTGCTAGCAGGACTATCAAAATGATTAAGGAGTTTTCCCTCTAGCAGAGGAAAAGGGCTGCTAAGCTGAGAATCAATTGTGGTGCGCCAGTCTTCCACTGACCCCCATCAGTTCTGTTTTCTTATACCCTTGATCTTTAAGGAACTTTATGTGCATTGTTCTTTATATAACCTCTTGCTGTTGTCGTTGAAATTGGTACTATTTTGATTCCTCTGTATTTTAATACTTTACCTTCTATTCCACACTTGGAACTCTGAGGCCAATTAGCAATACTAATTGGACAAGTCATTGATATGTAACACTTTTCCTTTTAGTAATTAGCCCCAGAAATATAAGTATGAATTAGAAGAATTAAAATACAAAGGAGAAATGTAATGAATGCCATCAGACCCTTTTGGTGTACTTCCCAGACTCTTTCTACTCATTTCTGAGTGGCTCTCCTCCGTCTCAGTGTGCTTTTGATTTCAGTCTCCTTCACCCACAGTCTTATTTGGCAGACTCTCCCAGGGCTGTCAGAGAGGCTTTGCTCATAGACATGGAGAGCCAGAATGCTTGAGAGTTTATATCCCATGTCACCCAAGGCCCTTGCTCATGGGAGTATAAAGTCCTCTAACCCTGTGAGATCAGGTGAAGCTATCTTCAATAGACTTTGACCAGAAATGACACTCTTGCTGGTTTCTTCTCTTTTAGTATCATGTACAAAGTTCTGAGGCAAGAACTGTTTGTTTTTTCCTAGGAACCTAAAGAACACTGACAGAGTTTGAATAAAAGGAAAAGTGGTATGAAATGAAGTTGGAGAGAACGCTAAGAGTCAGGCCATGCAGTCTCATAAGGAGTCTGAATATTCGGACTAGCTTAATGCATAAGAGGTAGTGTATTAACATCCATGGTTTAGTTGATCCAGGCCATGTCTTAGCTGGAACTTTTGGTTGAACACATCAATAATGGGGTTTCTACAAATGGCCCAATCAGTAGAGACCTAGAATATAAAACATCCCAAATACAGCCTATGGCAGAGAAGGCAAATTGATCGACTTGACCTAGAATAATCTTCATTTGTTCTATTATAATTCTGCTTCCTAGCAAAGAGATGAAAACTTTGTAACCCATCTTTTGCTGGGATTTGGACAGTGATTATGGTTTACTTATCTTACAGTAGCTTTACCACCAATTTTAAAATCTGCTAAATCTTCTGAAAATTACCCATTGATACAATTTTTTAAATTTTTGATTATGAAATTTCCATTGCATTAGAAAGCAAATTTTAAAAATAATCGACTTATTGAGACATAAACATAATTTTCCCAAGACTTAGATTTCACACCATGGTTTATTTCAGTGCAGACGAGACCTTCATGCTTACTAAAGCACAGGTAATTTGACTAGCTAAACACAATATAGAAGATGAATATTAGACAGATATGCTTTAAAAGCTGCTTCAATTTTCTGTAATACAAGAGAAAACAAATTAACAAACATATGGAGAGCAACTCTATTATTGGTCTACTTAGCTTTTATTATCACATTTTGACACACAGGATTACTATTCACCAGATCAGATTTCATTTCAATTTGTGACTTATTAGTAATACATATATGGTTTTCTTTTTGTGTGTGAAAATCTCAAGTATGATTTAAGTGTAAGTGCCACATCTTGAAATTTCTCAAATACTTAGAATGATAGATGAGAACTGTATATATTTTTCTGTTTACTTGAGGATATTTAATACCAGAAAAAGATTAAGGGAGAGAAACACTTTCCATGTGCATATGCACATTTTCATGAGCAAAAGAAAGCGAGAGAGAGGAAGGAAAGGAAGGAAGGAGCAAGTGAGCTCTGGCAAAGTGTTATTTGTAACTGTTTCTAAATTTAATTTAATGATGTTTTTAAAAGTTTTTGCAGTACTACCTAAGATAACAGCTGTGAGGCCTGAAATAAATAAAATCTAAAAGGATTTAAAATAAAACTAAGGATTGGAAGATGAGCAGAACCTGAAGTGAATCAATCTTTATCTTCCCAATTTTCTCTGTGTTCGTACTGAAAAACTAGCCTCCTGTCCATAATCTATATGACATCATACACGGCAGCTTCTAAAGGAAGTTTCTTCTTTCCACGCTTCTAAAGGAGTGTGACAGAACCTTCAGCCCTGGGGCCACCTGGCAGGTGCAGTTGGTTAAGCACCCAACTCATGGTATCTACTGTGACACATGGTCTCATGGTTTGTGAGTTCAAGCCCTGCATTGGGCTCTGTCCTCATGGGTTTTTTTCTTTTTTTTTCTTACAAATAGTTTATTGTCAAATTAGTTTCCACATAACACTCAGTGCTCATCCCNTGCTTGGGATTCTGTCTTTCCTTCTCTCTGCCTCTCCCTGCTTGTTCTCTCTCAAAATAAATTTAAAAACTTAAGACAAAATTTAGAATTTCTGGTCTTGAGGAGCTTTTAGAAGGGGATTTTGAGACCTCTTATGCATTAAGCCAGTGTAGATTAAATTATTTCATGGTATTATCTTATTACTCCTAATAACAACTCTATACATTAGATATCATTGTTTCCATTTTATAAATGAGGCACCAGGTGTTGAAGAAGTTAGTGACTTACCCAACACAACATCATTCTTTTTTTTTTTTTTTTATTTCTAGGAGAGAGAGAGAGAGACAGTTTGAGCAGGGGAGGGTCAGAGAGAGAGGGAGACACAGACTCCGAAATAGGCTCCAGGCTCTGAGCTGGCAGTCAGCTCAGAGCCGGACGCGGGGCTTGATCCCACGACCCACGAGATCATGACCTAAGCGAAAGTCGGACGCTTAACCGACTAAGCCACCCAGGCGCCCCCACAACATCGTTCTTAATCAACAAACACAGGTTTAAAATCTGAATCCAAACCCCAAAGCCACAGTATCTCCTCTAGCACTAGCCTAATAATTGTGATTTATGTGCTTAATAAAAAAATCAAATCTATGTACAAAAACACTCTGTTAAATAATCACATAATTTAAGCATTAAGTCCTTAACATTTGGTCTGAATTATCCTTCTGCTTTTTCACAACCATTAACAGAGCACTGAGGCTAGAGCAGAGTGTTGGGGACCCACAGAGAGAGGCGTGCGTGCTTTTCAGAATCTGTCTTGTGTGCTTAGAAAAGAAATAACAAACTGTTAATAAGTAGATAGACTAATTCACTAAATAATTCATATCGATTATCACTGATTTATTCTAAGTAGAAGGATTCACACTGAACCTGTTATTCCAACATGTTATACTTGTAAGAGAATGACTTGGAGCACAGCTCTCTGATCTAATAGTTCTCCAAACATATGCATGGTGATTCCTAGTCAACATTGATTTGGCACTTCACTACCCTGTGAGTTTTATCTGGATAATTGCCAGCCTACTACTTTTTTTTAAACTGACTTTAAATCAAATCATCACATACATGGTGAGTTATACCAGAAAACTAATTAAGACTGAATGTTATTAATTTACTAAGAAAGGCCATGTGTCAGGAGCATCTTTCTGAGTACAGGAAAACTCATAAGAAATTTCATTTGTAATTTCATATTGTTTTCCCATTTCCTGATAGAAAACTGTGTTTACAAGAGCCAGGAACCAATAGTATGATTAAGAGGAGACTCTTAAGAGGCACCTAGGTGGCTCATTCAGTTAAGTGGCTGACTTTAACTCAGGTCATGATCTTACAGTCCATGGGTTTGAAGCCCATGTCAGGCTCTGTGCTGACAGCTCAGAGCCTGGAGCCTGCTTTGGATTCTGTGTTTCCCTCTCTCTGACTCTCCCTCACTCATGCTCTGCCTCTTTCTCTTGCTCTCTTTTAAGAATAAATAAACATTAAAAAAAAAAAAAGAGGAGCCTCTTTGACCTAGCCCATGAGAATGAGATATTTGTGCTTGCCTAGTAGAATGCTTTCATAGTTTGGGACCAAACAAATTCTCATTATTAGCACCTCTGTTTCTTCAACTTCTTTTTCTCTTTCTTACCATCAATCTTATAGGGTTTGTTTCTCTCTTGTTCCATTCAAGGATCTTTGCTCTAATAAAAACCAAAATTTAAGAAGTTTTCTCATTCTGGATATACTTTTTACTGCCTGAAGTATAGCACAGAGAATTAAGTTTTCAAAAACCAAGTGATAAAAAAGAAAGAAAAAGAGATTAAAGAACATGAAAGTGCTACAGAAATAGACTCAATAAAAAATGTTTTTTTTTTAACTTGGAACTGTCTTCTTTTGAAGACAACCACATTTTCTATAAAAGTATATTTATCTTGTATCAAAAGTATATTTAACTTGTATGTTAAAGTTATTGATATACATATTTAAGCAACAAAGAATCCCTCTTTTATTTCTTTATACAAATTAGAAATAAAACACTCTTTCCAGAAATATTATTCTCCCAATACACAAGATCTGAAATCTTCACAGAGAAGTAAAAAAGAGAAAGTAAAGCTGATAAGCCAGTAATGGGGCATAGGAGAAAAACTGGGACAAAGTTATAGGCATACAACTCATATTCCTTCTCTTCAGACAAAAATAATATTAATGGCACAAGGAAATGTATAAGTGAACTATCTCCTTGATATCCAGAAACAATTAGAGAAAGCATGGCTAATTATGGACTCCTCGATCTCTTCTAACACACATCAGTAAAAAACTGAATTCTGTCATAACCTTAAAACAAAAAGCCTCATTAAGAAAACTTAATGCATGTAAGGTAACATCTACCATAATCTGCCACAGCTGGTATTCAAATATAAAACAAGGCACCGTATATGGGTCCACGGATCCTCTTCCTCAGTTTCTTTCCTTAACCAAACCCACCAGATACATTAAAGACAATTGCATGCATGGACATGCATGTCCATGACTGTCTAAATTTCAAATATTAGATTAATCTACTGGCAATAAAAATTTGTTTAAGTCATGCTTCTCTTTGACCATCTTAGTGGAAATAGCATAAATTGCGGATTAATGAAATAAACTGATTCAATGATGCAAGATGTAACAGTATGCTGTTAAAAAGAATATCTCATGTTATAGGAAAGTGGTCATTGTTTTATTGCTAAATGGAAAAAGCGAGTTAACTTAATCATATATTCAATATGACTTGATTGTGTAGAAGTGTACAAATACATCAAAAGACCAGATCATATACCAAAGTATGAATACTGATTGCTTACTACATGGTGGTTTTCCACACATCCTACATGTTCACTTCTTTTGATTTCAGCCCAAGTGGTTGAATTGTTTTCTTCTAAAAACATAGTATACTTTTTTTCCCCTATGCTATTTCTCTCTGTATAAACCTTAATTCTTATAAGGAATTCAGATTTTTTTCCTTCATGCCTGACCTTTTTAAATATATCAGCTAGGATGAACAATCTCTCTTCAGAATTCTTGAAACCAAATCTAAGGTCCATGAGTGCAGAATCCATATCTAATCACACTTTTTATTTTGCATAGTGTAGAAAAGTGATTTGGTAAATAGCCACAGAATTATAAAAGAAATCTACAGAACATATTCAGATGTGCGCACACACACACACACAAGCTTATATTTTATTTATTTTGAGAGATATAGAGCATGTACATGAATGGGGAGGAGCAGACATAGAAGGAGAGAGAGGAGAGAATCCCAGCATGTACCCTGATGCAGGGCTCAAACTCATAAATTGTGAGATCATGACTAGAGCCAAAACCAAGAGTTGGACACAACTGACTGAGCCACTTGGGTGCCCTAAGCTTTTAATTTTATGTGAAGGCTCTTCACTCCTCATTATTTCACCCAAACATCACCAAATATCAATTGCAAGCAATCTAGACAATAGTTGTAATCTTCTTGTAATGTAACCGCACCAAAGTCTGTTTCCCTGATATGTAGCAACGCCAGTCATGAAGACATCAGGCTTGCAGCGAGGACGGGATTTACTAAAGAGACAGCTAACAGAGAAGATATAAGGATAACTTTCAAAGCCTCTTCCTCAAAGGGGGAGACAACACTTTTTTTTATAATTATAGAGAATGAGATCACATACATATTGATACAGAAGTCACTCCTTAGGACTGTTCATAATGAAAGATGGAGCATGCACGTTGAACAAACATATACATAACTTATATCCCATGTTCACTTCGGGTTGGAGACTTAACACCAGAATGAGTGTTTAGACCCTGACACTAGGAGGTTATCTTAGGACAAGAAGGAAGGGGCTATAGGTATCCTCTGAGAGTCAGTAAAAACTGGATGGAGTCTTGAGCTCCTTATAGTTATCTTGGATAAGGAATACCAGGCTTTGCTTGTTCATAGGCTAGAACCTTTGAGTTAACTTTGAGTTCAAGCTTATGTAGAAAAGATTAGTGGATTTGTTAGTAGGGTCTGAAAAGAAATAATAGCTGTTGAGGGAGAAACAATTCTTTGGAAAACAAGCTTAAACTTTGTGCTAGTTTCAATCTCATTAACCCTGTGGGGCACAATTTCAATAATAGTCCTACATCTAACTGGATTTGAATATTTCCAGCTATAAAGAACTCATTTAATATATGAGGTTCATTCCATTGCTACATGTGTTTTAAACATGGTATTATTATTTTAATGCTTAGGCAAAATGCTGCTTAATTAGAAAAACCCTGGACCATCCACTAGATATTAATCCTTTAGATTATAATGTGATTATAATACAATTTTAAGGTAAAAAACACATAGGCTTTTCTACTTTTAAAAAAATTAATTACTTTTCTTACATTCAGTATCTACCTTAATTATATAAAATATGTGATTTAAAATTTTATCCTATTATAGAAAATAACATGAATATCATATATATGATTCTTTTTTTTTTTTTAATTTTTATTTATTTCTAGGAGAGAGAGAGAGAGACAGCGTGAGCAGGGGAGGGTCAGAGAGAGAGGGAGACACAGACTCCGAAATTGGCTCCGGGCTCCGAGCTGGCAGTCAGCACAGAGCCCGACGCGGGGCCCAAACCCACGAACCGCGAGATCATGACCTAAGCGAAAGTCGGACGCTTAACCGACTAAGCCACCCAGGCGCCCCGTGAATATCATATATATGATTCTTATATAATTTGTGACATTTGTGTAATTTACTGTCATTTCAATCTTAGTCCTTATGTTCTGGTCTTTTAAAAATTAAGCTTACATGGATAAAATCTGAAGTTATGTTTCCATTATGATAGACAGTATGAAAAATAAGTATATTGAGGCAGGGATGTTGGTTTTTTTTTTTTCTGTAAAGGGCCAGACAGTAAATATTTTCAGCTCTGTGGACTTTATGGTCTTCATTGCAACTATGCAACTCTGTCAACTGTCATACGGTGGAAACAACCACAGACAACATACAAAGAATTGGGTGTAAATTTGTGGCTATTCCAATAAATCTGTTTTTATAGAAACAAGTGAGATCTAGATGTGGCCGTGGTTTGCTGGCCCTTGTATAATTGGAGGATTACTCATGCCACTATCCTAATGAACTGTATAATGTAGGCCACTGTCTCATCAATGGGGCTATGCAGGTCAGTATTTATTCACTTGAGTATGTATTCATTAAACCCATCATGTGAGCTTAGCATTGTAATCAATCAGGCTATAATTTAAACATTGTCTAAGGAAATGAATATAAGATCATGCAACCAATTCAGTCAGCCAGGCTACAAAATCAAGTAATTCAGCACAGAATGTCTATTTTGGAGTATGAAATAACAACCAAGCATGCATGTATCTACACAGTTATTCTTAGTTCCCACCCTACTCCCCAGAGAGATATAGGTACACTATGTAAAAGGCTCATTGAGAGTTAAAATATGCCAGATTACTTAATTTCCTTACTTGTAGGTTTAAAAAAATAATAATAATATTAGTTTCAAAATGGCCTTCTCTGAGAAATTTTGGCTTTGACCTCCCTCCACTTCCCTCTTCCCCCAAAAGATGGTCTTTAAAGAGTCCACCATTATGCCTCGGGGCGCCTGGGTGGCTTAGTCGGTTAAGCGCCCGAATTTCTCTTGGGTCATGATCTCGCGGTTCGTGGGTTCGAGCCCCGCGTCGGGCTCTATGCTGACTGCCAGCTCAGAGCCTGGAGCCTGTTTCAGTCTGTGACTCCCTCTCTCTCTCTGACCCTCCCCTGCTCAAACTGTCTCTCTCTCCTAGAAATAAATAAAACATTAAAAAAAAAATAGAGTCCACCGTTATGCCTTAGCACATTACTGGTTTCAGCCATAGGCTTAACACATGCAATGATTATTTCCCGGAAGTTGAAACACTTCTTAAATTCAGATAATATTGGAGATTTGAATTTTGCAATCCTTATGTATGATTACCACTTTGAAAAACACATTATAAATTAAAGGGAACATTTATTTTTTAAAAACTAAAAACTTTTTTTAGAATTTGGTTTACAATAATATTCTGGAAGATACAGAAATTTCCTATGTATCTCTTGCTTCACCCCCCTCCCACCAATGTAGTCTCCCTTATTATCAACCTCACTCACCAGAATAGTACTTTTTATTTTTTTTAACCAACAATGAACATACATTGATAACATTAATCACCCAAACTCTGTAGTTTACATTATGGTTCTTTCTTTGGTGTTTTATATTCAGTACAGCTGGACATGTGTATAGGCATATATCTATCATTACAATACCATATAGAGTATTTTCACTGTCCTAAGAATCCTCTCTGCTCTGCCTGTTCATCTACCTCTCCCACTCTACTGATCTTTTTACTGTCTCCATAATTTTGCTTTTTCTAGAATGTCATATAGTTAGAATAATACAATGTGTAGTCTTCTAAATTTGCTTCTTGCACTTAGTAATGTGAATTTAAAGTTTCTCCATGTCTCTTTGTGACATGATAGCTCAATTTTTCCAGTACTAAAAAACATTTTATTCTCTGGGTGTAGCACAGTTTATCCATTTACCTACTGAAGAACATCTTGGTTGCTTCCAAGTTTGAGCTATTATCAAAAAAGCTGCCACAAAATACGGTGTACAGGAGTTTTGTGTGTGTGTGGACATAAGTTTTTAACAGCTTTGGGCAGATATCAAGTAGTGTGTTTACTGGATTGGTTTAATAAGAGTATGTTTTAGTTTGTTAGAAACTGTCAGACTGTCTTCCAAAGTGACTGTATCATTTCATAGTCTCACTAGCAATGAATGAGAATTCCTGTTGTTTCAAATCCTCACCAGCATTTGATGTTGTCATGGTTCTGGATTTTGGCCAAGGTATGTATCAAGGTATGTAGTGGTATCCCATGTTGTTTTAGTTTGCATTTCCCTGTGTGGAACATATTTTCATATGCATATATGCCTTCTATGATCTTCTTTGGTGAGATGTCTAACCTTTTTTTTAAATTGTCAAATTTGCAAAGGGAAGCTATTCCTTCTCTGCATAAGTTTTTGTATATATTAGGTAACTTGGCCATATAAAGGACATTGCATCTTTTCATTTAATACATATAAATGTGGTTATTAATGGGTGGATTTTATTGAAAATTTTAGAAAAGTAGAGAATTTCAGAGTGGGAAGGGTCCTGGTTGATTGTCTGACCCAAAATTGCAAGAATGGACTTCAAGTATCAATATTAAATATGCACATATACATACTTCCATAATATTTTACTACATTAATCATATATAATACATATATATGTATATATATGATTAACGGTTTGAGGAACCTCCATACAGTTTTCCGTAGGGGCTGCACCACCTACATTCCCATCAACATTATAGGAGGGTTCCTTTTTCTCCACATCCTTGCCAACACTTGGTATTTCTTCTCTTTTTCATACTAGCCATTCTGACAGGTGTAAAGTGATATCTCATTGTGGTTTAGATACATAGTTCCTTGATGATTAGTGATATTGAGCATCTCTTCATGTGTCTATTGGCCATCTATATGTCTTCTTTGGAAAAATGTCTATTCAGGTCTTCTGCCCAATTTTTAATCAGAGTATTTGGGGAGTTTGGTTTTGAGTTGTATAAATTCTTTATATATTTTGAATATTTATCACTTATTAGATATATAATTTGCAAATACCTGGTCATAAGTTATACTATAAATTGATGTATTAAAGTCCAGTTGTAAAAGGTATTCCTAAAAATATGGAACATAGTATGTAGACTTCAATTACTAAGTTCCTTCTTTAGCAATGAATTGAGTCACGCAAGTGAATTTTATTACTCTCACATAAGTGAGAGTACATAATAGAATTAAGCCATATTAGTTGTCCTGGTTAGTAAAGAGGCCTAGAAGATGGGGGAATAATTGACATAAAATGAGTAATGTAGGATAAATAGTATATTGAGTAGTCTCTTCACATATCTCTCTATTGATATACATATAAATTTAGTATATGGTAATAATTCTCACCAAACTAGTTTGTTTTATGGGTAAAATGAGACAAACATATGGGATGAAAATTTGTTAACATTATTATATGATTAATTTATTTAGAGGATGGTGCATATAAGCTACGTATAGTTCCACAAGATCAATCAGTAGTACAGAACAGAGCTGTTATTTAACCTGTCATATGGCTCCCTTGCCCATAATTTTCCCACTAAGTCCGATTACCTCCCTCCAAGACCTGAATTCTTAAAATATTGATTAGATGGTTGTATTTCTAGGTATGAAGAGGTAATTGCAATAATAATAATACACTGTAGTATTACATTTGAAATTTTATAGAGTAAATAAAAATAGATATAATAAAAATAAAATAATGTTCTTTCCTTATTTGCTAAATTGCAAATAGTATAAACTAAAATAGATTGGTGATAGATAGATATATTCATTCCTTGATAAGTACACACTCTTATCTTCCAGAACAGAAAGTAAATAGGTTTATTAGGCATGATGTTTCCTTAGCAACAGCACCACAGGAAAATTATAACAGACATTCCCTCTAATCTATAGAATGATCCATCCTACATGCTTCAAACAGAGAAACCATTACTCAGCACATATCTACTCATTTAACTTTTCCTCAAATCTGCCAAATGGTTCCCGGAACTTGCAAAATAAAAAGCAAAATGGGTTTTTCTATTTCCCAAACTCTTCAACAACTCATTTCAAAACCTTCATTTTTACAAAACTGGTCATTTCATATATAATATAAAGTAAAACGTATTGTTTTCGGTGAATAGTTTTATGTGTTTGATAATTATGTAACCACTGATACAATCAGGATACCTCGATCACCTAAAAGTGTCCCCCATACCTCTTACAGCCTGTCACTTCCTAGGTGTAGCCACTGATCTGGGTTTTTTGTTCCTTTAATTTTGACTGTCCCAGAAGTGCATGTAAATGGAATCACACAGGTTGTAGCCTTTCAAGTATGCATTGTATTAAATGATTATTTATTTATTTTGAGAGAGAGTGTGGAGCAGAGAGAGAATCCCAAGCAGGTTGTGTGCCTTCAGCACAGAGTCAGACACGAAGCTCCATTGACCAAACTGTGAGATCATGATCTGAGCCAAACTCAAAAGTAAGATGCTTAACTGGCCACCCAGACACCTGTCTAATATGCATTTTTTCCCACTGATCACAAGGCATTTGGGGTTTATCCATATTTTTCCTATGCAGTAGTTTGAGCTTTTTAATTTTCATTGCTGAGTGATACCATTTTGTATGGATGGACCATAGCTTGTTTACCCATTCACTCATTAAAGACTATTTTTTGTACAGATTTTGACAGTTATGAATAAAACTGATAAAAATTTGATGTGCAGATTTTTTTTTCTAAATGTAAGTTTTCATTTCCCTTCAGAAAATACCTAAGTGTGTGATTTGTGGAGTGTATAGTAAATGTATATCTACTAAGATATTGCCAAACTGTTTTCTTAAGTGTTTTCACCATTTTCTGTTTCTATCAATGGTGTATGAGATTTCTAGTTGCTCCACATCTTCACCAGACTTTGATATTGTAAACACACACACACACACACACACACACACACACACACACACTCTGACACACCCCTATCAACCCAATGTATGTGTGTGTATGTATATAACAGGTCTGGAAGATTATCTCCTAGATATCAGGGTGATTATATTTTGTATTGAAAATCTTTTCATATGCTTCTTAATCCATATACATATATTTGGTGTAGTGTATATTCCAATATTTTCCCCATTTTTAAAAATTGGGGTATTTATGTTTTTACTTTTGAGGTTTAAAAATTCTTTGAATATGCCTTATAGAAGTCTTTTATCAGCTGTGAATTTTCAAATATATTTTTCTTTTGTGACTTGTCATCTTTTTCTTATCAGTGTCTTTTAAAAATGAAAGTTTAAATTTTAACAAAAACAAATAATGTTTTCTTTTATGAATCATATTCTCTTGTAATATTTATGAATTATTTGCCAGACATGAGGTCACAAAGGATTTTTCTGTAAGTTTTCTCCTAGCAATTATGTAATTTTTGCTTTTACATTTAAATTTACCATCTATTTTAGTTAATTTTGGTATATAATGTGAGGTGTGGATTACCTTTTTCTTTTCTCCCTTTCCTTTCCTTATCCTTTCCTTTCCTTTCCTTATCCTTTCCTTTCCTTTCCTTTCCTTTCTTTTCCTTTCCTTTCCTTTCCTTTCCTTATCCTTTCCTTTCCTTTCTTTTCCTTTCCTTTCCTTTCCTTTCCTTTCCTTTCCTGTCCTTTCCTGTCCTTTCCTGTCCTTTCCTGTCCTTTCCTTTCCTTTCTTTCCTTTCCTTTCCTTTCCCTTTCCCTTTCCCTTTCCTCTCCTTTCCCCCTTGCTCCCATCCTCCCTCCCTCCCTCCTTCTTTCCTTTTTTTTTTTTTTTTTGCATCTGTATTAACAATTGTTTCAGCACCAAATGTGGGTGACTGGTCTTCCTCTACTGATTTTTCTTTTATCTTTGTCACATTGATATTAAAAGGATGGGCCTATTCTTGAGGTCTCTATTCAGTACCACTAATATACTTGACTGCACTTTTGCTAGTAAATCTTGAAATAAATTAGTGTGAATCTTCCAGTTTGGTTCTTCTTTTTCAGTTTTTTTTGGTATCATAATTAAGTGAGTAATCATCTAACAACGGAGCATTCCAGTTCATGATGCAAAAACTAATGGAACTAAAAGGAGAAAAAGTATAAATATGCAATTAGTCTTGATAACTTCAGTGATTTCTACTCATGAACTGATAGAACAAACAAACAGAACCATCAGCCAAAGTACAGAAGAGTTCATACTATCAGTCAACTTGACCTAATTAATATTTATAGAGCCCTCTATCTAGCAATACATATGTTTTTTAATCACACCAGCAGTTCTCACCAAATAGGCCACTTTCTGGGGCAGGCAAAACTGATTTAACTTTCAAAAATCAATCGTTGTAGTAATCCATCACATCAGCCGACTAAATAAGAAAAAAACATAAAACATATTAATAGCAATAACTGAAGAAAATACATTAGACAAAATCAACATCCCTTCATGATTCAAAAACAAAAACAAAAAACAAAAGTAAACCTCAGCACACTAAGAATAGAAGATGCCATTCTCAACCTGAAAAACAAAATATATATTAAGAAAAACTACTAACATCATACTTTGTGGGTAAACACTGAATGATTTACCCCTGTTAGAACAAGTCAAGGATATATACTCTGACTACTTTTACTCAGTATCATAATGCTTTCAGTTCTAGCAAGTATAGTAAGGCAAGAAAAATGTATAAATGGCATGAAATTTCCAAAGCAAGGAATAAAAATATCCCTAGTGATAGACAAGATGCTTGTCTACGTAGAAAATTTCAAGGAATCTAAAAAAACATTCTTAGAGCTAATTTAGCATGTGTGCCAGATACAAGATTAACATAGAAAAACTTTTTTTCTATATTCCAAAAATGAAAAATTGAAAACTAAAATCTTTTTTTTAAATTTTTTGATGTTTTATTTATTTTTGAGAGAGAGATAGAGATAGCATGAGCAAGGGAGGGTCAGAGAGAGAGGGAGATACAAAATCCAAAGACAGGCTCCAGGCTCTGAGCTAGCTGTCAGCACAGAGCTAACCGCTGGCCTCGAAGCCATGCACCTTGAGATCATGACCTGAGCCGAAGTCAGACACTCAACCGACTGAGCCACCCAGGCGCCCCTGAAAACTAAAATCTTAAAAGATACCATTTATCATATTCCCTCAAAAATGAAATTTTTAAATATACAAATTATGTACAAGATCTATCTGATAAAAAGTGCAAATTGCTGATGAAAGAAATAAAAATAAATCTAAACCAATGGAAAACTATACCATACTTATGAATTCGAAGACTCAGTAAAGTTAAGATGCAATTTGTCCCAAATTTGTTTTTAGTTTTGATGTAATTCCAATATTTAGTTTTCTGTGTAGATACAGCCAATATGAAAAAGGTAAAATTATTAGGAACAGGGAACAGATTGGTTGTTGCCTATGGTTAAGTTTAGAGGGAGAATCTGACTGTGAGTATGGGTAGCATCCACAAATCCCCCAAAGGGTTGGAATTGGTCTTTATCCTCTTACTTACTGGTTCTGGTTATAAGAATTTATGTATGTATTTAAATTTGTAGGTCTGGATACCATCATAAAGTGAATTTTATTTTATGTGTGTTAAAATATAGTCATAATAAATGGTAAAAAAGCAACTTGTGACATTAAGGGCATTTTAGAAAAAATAATGTCTAACAAAGCAAATGTTAATATAGTTTAACATTAGGATCCTGAGATACTTAATTATTCCATTCTCTTCAACATGAGTAATTTCTCAGAAGAGCATTCAGTGATATCATCTACCTTTTAAAACTGAAAAGTGTTTCTAGTGTTCTCTAGTCCCTCTAGAAGAGAAAAAGGTTTGTGTGCCCAGCTCTGAGCCAAGGTCACTGAAGTGAATGAATGTCACTGTCATTAAAATTTTCTGCTTTACATTTACAATGATATGAATAGGGCTAGAGAGTATTATGCTAAGTGAAATAAGTCAGTCAGAAAAAGATAAAAACCATAGGATTTCAATCCTATGTAGAATTTAAGCAACAAAACAAATGAGCAAAGGGAAAAAAAATATGAGACAGAGATAAACCAAGAAACAGACTTTTAATTATAGTGAACAAAGTGATGGGCACTAGAGAGGTGAGTGGAGAACGGGTGAAATAGGTAATGGGGATGAAGTTGTGCGCATGGGCACTAGGTAATGTGTGGGATTGCTGAATCGCTATATTTTACCCCTGAAACTAATTTAACATTGTATGTTAACTAAGTGGAATTAAAATAAAAACTTAGAAATGTCTGCTTTAAATAGATGTGTATGTCTTTTACTTATGCACAGGAACACCGTGCTTGAACATTATTTATTTATTTTTATTTTTGAGAGAGGGATAGAGGGAGGGAATGAGTAGGGAGAGGGGTAGAGGGAGAGAGAGAGAATCCCAAATAGGCCCCATGTTCAGTGCAGTGCCTGAGAGGGACTCCATCCCACCCTGGGATCATGACCTGAACCAAAATCAAGAGTTGGACACTCAACTGATTCAGCCACTCAGGCACCCCTTTTTAATGTTTTTTTTTTCCAATATTTAAAAAAAAAACATTCTTTAAATTAGATTGATTTTAATTTATATCATCATTCAATTTACTTGCAGTTCATCTCTGGAAAATGTGTAACATGTGTGACTTTATAGGTAGGAAAATAAAGGAAATATCAGCAACTTTACAAATTGTGCCAAATTTCCTCCTTAAATAATGGACAGTGTTATTAGCCATTCAAATAACCTACATATAAAGAAAAACATTTAGCCCAGTAATTTCTTTGCATAGCTTCAGTTATTCAATTTCATTTGAATTATGATTGATTACTAGTGACTTGTCATTATAGATATTCTTGTCTTTCTTTTACTTAAATATTGGCCAAATTCCTGGACGATTTTGTTTTCTGAGGAGGGTTTAGATATTTAATTACCTAAGCGTCTCTAATATGTGTTAACATGAACTTAGTAAAATGTCTATTGTTTCTGATAAATGAGGAGGAAGAACTTTTTTAGATTTGTTGTTCTCTTTGGATTTCTCATTAGTATAATCTTTTTTGCTTAAAAAACAATCTGGATGATAGAGTGGTTAATTCTGCCATGAAGGAGAACTAAGGCACTAACTGTGTTTCTGCAGATTTATCACAGATTTTATGCCTTTGTTAAATCATAAGTCAGAGTAACTACTGAAAATTCATGGTCTATTTCTTGTTGTTGTTGCTAAAATAAAAATACGTCAGAAATAACTTTCTGAGGTCTCTGGATTTAGTGTTTAGTTATTCTAATGACTAGTTCTACTCTAAGAGAATAGTAGGTAAATGAGTAGAGGTATAATCTAAGACATTATATTTTTATGAAAATTAACATCTGTGAACTCGTGTCGCTTTCTTCTTCCTCTGTGAAGCCTCCCCAGTACCATGATTGTATGGCCTAAGAGCCTACATTTGTTTATTATGGGAATAAAACTAATTTAGGATCCAGAATATAAAATACAGATTTTCTCCTGTTAAGTAAATAAAGGAAAGATAAATAATTTATATTGTCACACTCTATTAAATACTGTTTTAATTTCTAATTGCAATCTTTGTGTTTAATATTAGACATATGTATAAAATTATATCTCATTAACTTAAGAAAGATTTTCTGTGGCACAGCTTTTTTTTTTTACTAACCTAATAAGTGCTAATTTCAAGATGTGCATTAAATCTATCCAGTTCAATCTGACAAATATATTTTGAATATCCAGTATCCATTCTGGACCAGGCTTATGCTACCATATGGAACATAAAGATGAGTTGGAAAATTACTCTCCTGAAGTTTATAATTTCAAAGCCGAGATGTGTATGATAATTAATACAGTGTAAAGCAGACACTGTTCTCCATGCACTGAGATGAAAGCATTGAGAACATTTAAAGGGGGAAAAAGTGATTCTAATTACAATGACTAATAAAAATTTCAGGGAAGAAGTAACATTGGCAGTGATCCATTGAGGATGAGTTAAACTTTGGTGGATATGAATGCAAAGTGAAAGAGATGGAAAAGAGAGTATGTTTGTTTAACTAACGCATGGAGTGCAATTCTGAGAATAGGAGATGATAAAGTGAGTTGTGGAGCCTAGATCTTAAAAACCAATAAAAATTGTCAATGGTAGATTTTAGAAAGAATTAGATACGACATTTTTAGACAAAACACACACACACACATAGATACTAATAATATACATATACACTACATATACATATGCACGTGTTTAAATACATATAGTGTGCTAATAATTTAAATGAGAAGAAAGTACTTGGATTATAGTTGGTAAGTTTGGAGAAATCTGTTCCTTGAATCTTCAAGTGTAATATAAATATAAAGCTATATTTATTGCAACTGTAGCCACCAAAGTAACATTTGGACCATTCGTGTAGATATAGTATAATTATATAATGTCACAGTTTATGCTATTATAGTATAATGTATCCATATTTATTAGTATGTAGTATATCAATAAGCTGAAAATATGGCTAGCACTATTGCTTAGAATTTTGAAAAGCTGGCTAAAATTCTGGAAACCGAATTCATGCAAATTAGACTAATGTGAAAACCATTGCTACCTGTTTTTATATCTAATGTAATGATTTTTTAAAAAATAAGACAGTAATATTGGTTATTTAATGCCCTCACACTTTCCAGGCATTGTAGGTGGAACCAATTGATTTTATGTCAACATGTAGACCAGTCAGAGAAGGTATTTCTGTAAACTTATGTGTGGTGGAACTTAAACTTAACTTTTTCACATAATCATTAAACAGGACCTTCTAACCTTCCCTTGTAAATTGCTACATGTCTAATGGCATAATAATCATGGATTTTGTCTATGGATGACACACCCAGGGAATCACCATAATGGTTTCTGAATAATATTTTGTGTTGATGCACTTCTAATCATTTTCTACATTTAACAATAATCATACTGTTTGTCATGTGTTACAGATACTTGTAAAATATTTTACAGTTTTCCAGATTATATTCTGTTGCAATAGACATTATGTTCATTTTGTATCTTCAGAAAAATATATTAAAGTAAAAAAGATGGGGAAAGGGAAAGGTCCTAGAAATTGTGTTTTTATGTGAGGGATGATTTTGATCTATTTCTAGAAATGAGAGGAAGAGACTAAAAGATTCACAAATATTTAATATCCAGCTAAATGATTCAGTATTCACTTTTTACAAAATTATTTAATTCAGATGGATAAATATTGTCAAGAACTAACATGAGTCTATGTGTAATATACAGTTTCGTTTGCTCAAAGATATGTAGCCTAATAGATTATTATAAGTATAATAAAATTTAAGTACCACTTACTCATTTTAAATCCATTTATTTAGGACATGCCATGTACTAGGCAAGGTGCTGTAAGTCTTGTCCTAAAGATTTGTGTGAAAATTACTGTGAGTAAAGAACAAGTCTTTCTCAAGAAGAGTATGGACATCTATGAAGGGAATAGATATATGAACTGATATTTTAAAATTAGACAGGAGAAACTTTTCCAAATAGTAAAGGTGAGAGACCTGATAGAGTAATGAAAATAGCAGGGAGTCATGATATATGTCTCATTTGTTGTGGATTGAATTGTGTCCACCCCACCGTCAGATATGTTGACAACTAATTCTAAGTACCTATAAATGTGACTTAGTTAGTAATAAAATATTGCAGAGATAATTGAGATATAAGTTCAGATGGAGTGTTAGTACAGTAGATGGGCCCTCAAAGCAGCACGGCTGGTGTCCTTATAAGAAAAGGGAGAGGCACTGAGGCAGAAGGAACACCACGTGAAGACACTTACATACAGAGGGAAGATGGTCACATGATGCCACAGACATCAGAGATTGCCAGCACACACCAAAAGCCAGGGGAGGGACATGGAACCCATTATCACTTATTGCCCCCAAAGAAGGAACTGACCCTGCTACCATTTAGAGTTCAGACTTTTAGCCTCCAGTTTTGAGAGAATAAATCTTTGTTTTAAGCAACCTAGTTTTGTGGTCATTTGCTACAGCAGCCCTAAGAAGCAAATGCACCATGCTTAAGAAAGGGTGATTAGAGTTGTCAGAACACATGGAGAACCGATGAGGAGGGAAGACAAAGTCAGATTAAAATGGCCCTTATGTTTGTAAGTGAAGGAGTAGAAGCTCTTAGCGTACAGTAATAGAGAGGTTTTTTTTTCCTTTTATTTAAGGAAGTTACATTCTTACATTTGTTTATTAGAGAGAGCATGAGATGTAGGGAAGATGAAATTTTGAAAGGGGAAAAACTATAGCTATGTAGGATAGAGAAAAGACTATTTCAATTTTGTAGTTGAGGGATAATGATGGCTTATACAATTTACTGTTAATCATGCAATGCTCTCTGTGGATGAACATGCTATTTTGGGCCCATCCTAGAGAGCAATCTTTGTTATCTTTTCTCCATTAATGGTGAAGGGTTTCACTGATCTATCCAGATTTTCCTTTTCTATTTCTGTGGCGGTTAAGACCCTCATTAAAAAGATGGCCAGTGTGGGAAATATGTTGATAATGGCATGGACAATGTCTTTGATGAATGGGGCCTCAAGAATGAGGTAATTTAAATTCACAGTACAGAGTCTTAAGGTAAACAACAAAACCTGCAGAGACTGAAAACCAGGACTTTGGCCTCGCTAGTACCAGCTGGGAAATCTAGCTTTGAATGGCAATTAATTTTTGAGCTGGATCACCTACATCTACACATTTCATAACCCAAGGGATTACTTTTTCAGGTAGGCTGAATCTTTTCAATAATGGGTGAATTTGAGTGATTATTAATTCATTTTAAATAGTTAGCCAACATAACATCATCTGATTAGTTGGTAAATACTTTGTGCCTTTTTTTTCCTGCAGCAACATATTTTCATTATTTTTCCTATGATATATAATAATATTAGGAACAATTACAGATATTTACTATAAAATGCTTGGATTGTACTCAAAATAACATTTGTAATGATATGTATGTTTTGACATCAATATGAATTTAATATGCATCATATTTTTATGACTCTGGCCCACTATAAAAGTATATAATATCTGGGGACGCCTAGGTGGCTCAGGTGGTTGAGCGTCCATCTTGGTTTTGGCTCAGGTCATGATCTCATGGTTCATGAGTTCATGCCCTGCATTGGGCTATGCTGACAGTGTGGGCTCTGCAGTCTCTCTCTCTCTTTCTCTCTGTCCCTCCCCTGCTCTTGCACACTCTCTCTGTTTTAAAATAAATAAATAAACTTAAAATTGTAAAATCTCTGAACTCTAGTTGCTTTAACTTTGCAGCTTTTAAATTTTTAGTAAAATCACCAAAATTAATTCAAATAAGTTCAATAAAATTATGTCATTTATGAATAAAATGACCTTATGGCCGCATTTCTGTTCGTGAGCAAGTGAAGAAGTTTAGGTCATCTGAAAAACAATTCCAATCCACCAGCAAATTGTAGACCACACTTCTTTAGTCTAAAAGATATAAGGGGCATCAGCAGTAGTTATGTTTCTTCTACTCATCTACCTTCCCTTTTCTGTGTTCTCTTGCATTGTGATATTAGGATCAGTCTTATCAATTGAGTGATCTTCCTTGTACTCACAATAAGGGCAGCTGCATCAAGCAGCTTTTCCTTAGTGAAAATTTTTAAAGCATATTTTCTTTTATTAGTCAGCTTTTGTTGTTCTTAATTAAATCCCTGGGAATAAGTGGATATAATTTAGAAGATGATTCGGCTTTCTGGATTTATACAGATGCCACAGAAAATCATCTTTGAAAGATAATTTCAGAATCAATGAGGGCACTATTAGCTAGAGTAGCTTGTTGAAGAACAAGTAAAAGCCACTGTTGTTTTGACAGTTTTTGAGCGAAATAAAAGTTGCATATAAAGCCTATACATCACTCTTAACTTTATCAGTATTCACAATAAAATTTATTTGAAAACTGCAATGTTTGCTCTGCTTTTATTGAAATGGTGAACACGAATATGTCAGCTGCCTGCCTTGGTGAACAAAATGCCATGGGACTTCAGTTTAAGAAACACATGTGGGTTAAAGAGAAACAGAATCCCTTTGTGTGTTTGAGTGTTTTCAACAAGGATCTAGGGAACAGTTAGTACGAGTTTTACTAATGTGTTCCCATGTTCAGAATCACTAATTCTGAATGATAAATAGAATACTGAAAGGAACATTTTAAGAGGAATTAATAGAAAGTTTAGTGAAAATATAAAAATATAGGCACATAATAACCCATGCTTTCCATAAAAATATATAGGAAGATAGGTAACTCATTAAATAGATACAGAGGACATGGTTAAAGATTGAATATAGGTCTATAACATGTCTTTGTTTAATTTAACATAAAATAAAATCATCAATCAAGGGAGCAAGGAATTTTATATCCGAATTTAAATATTGTTATTATTGACTGTCATAAAAATATTTAGCCATGGGACTATCTGTGCTATATTAAAATAAAGAAAAAAATTCTTGGTTTACTATTTGTTCAAATGGCTCACTTTCATAGTCAATTATCCAGGAAAAGGCAGAGAAAAGAAATCAAGAAAGAAGAAAATAGACCATTCATACATGTGTGTTGACAATTATAAAGTTTTATGATGCTGTTTGTTTGCTTTACACAGATGCAATATAATGAAATTTATACTACCTTCAGGCAGAATTGAGACCTGTAGATGAAAAATGAAACGCAGAGTCTTTAAGTTTTATCAAGACAATAGTTTTTGAACATGTTTACTTTCTAAAACATGTTTATAGCCATATCGTTATCAGTCAAAAATTGCACAAATTATATATCCATGTAACCAAGAACCTAAGCAAGGCAAAACATTTTCATCACCCTAAACACTTCCTTCTATGCCTTTCTATTCAATTTCTACTTGAAAGTGGCAGCCACTTTCTGATTTCCACTAAAACCAATTTGTTTTGCCTGTTTCAGGGGTTCTTACCGATGGAATCACACAATGTGCAGTGTTGTGTCCAGCTTCTTTCACTCAATGCAATGTTTTTAACATGCATATTGTTTCCTGTATCAGTATTAGTTTACTCATTTTTATTACTTATTTTTATTACTCTTTCACTCAATGTAATGTTTTAACATGCATATTGTTTCATGTATTGGTATTAGTTTATTTTTATTACTTAACACTGTCCCCTTGTAGGAATATACCAAAATATATTTCTCTATTCACTGTGATTATGAATAGATAAGATTTTGAAATGTTTCCAGTATTTGTCTGCTATAATTAAGGCTGCCATGCGCATTCTTATGTAAGCCTGCTTGTGGACATACGTTTTATTTTTATTGGGTTAAATAACCTAGATTCAAATTCCTGGTCATAAAGCATATGTTTAACTACATAAGAAGTTGCCATCCTGCTCCTCCATGCGGTTATACCACTACCATCAGTTTTTGAGACTTCAAGTTGCTCTTTGTGGAAGGCAAGATAATGAGCCCCCAAAGATGTCCTGATCTCCAAAACCTGTAAATACATTACCTGACATGATAGAAGGACTTAGCTATCTTAATTTAAGGATCTTAAGGTAGGAAGCTTTTTTTTTTTTAATGTTTTTTTAAAATGTTTTTTTATTTATTTCTAGGAGAGAGAGAGAGAGAGAGAGAGACAGCATGAGCAGGGGAGGGTCAGAGAGAGAGGGAGTCACAGACTGAAACAGGCTCCAGGCTCTGAGCTGGCAGACAGCACAGAGCCGGACGCGGGGCTCGAACCCACGAACCGCGAGATCATGACCTAAGCGAAAGTCGGACGCTTAACCGACTAAGCCACCCAGGAGCCCCGAGGTAGGAAGCTTTGTATTGTGGATTCATCCAGCAGGTGAAGAACAATCACAGAGTCCTTGTAAAAGGGAGGCAGGAGAGTGGGAGTCAGAGCAGATATGATAGTGGATTCAGAGATGATGAGGAGGAAGAGACAGAGAGAGAGAGAGAGAGAGAAAGTAGGGATATTATACTAGTTTTGACAATGGAGGCAGGGGCCGTGAACCAAGGGAGACAGGGAGCCTCTAGAATATGAGAAAAGCAAATAAATATATTTGTCTCAAGCTTTCACAATAAACACAGTTCTTCTGATAACCTGATTTTAGGACTTTTGAGCTTTAGAACTACAAGATAAAAAGCTTGTATTGTTTTAGGCCACTAAGTATGTGGTAGTTTGTTATGGCAGCAATACAAGCTAATACAATCTCCATCCTTCCCAGCTTTCAATGTTATCAGTCCTTTAAATTTTTGCCATTCTAGTGAAAGTGAAATGATTTGGCATTGTCATTTTAACTTGAATTTCTCCAATGACTAGTAACTTTGAACATGTTTTCATTTACTTTGTGCCCATTTGTCTGTCTTATTCAGTGAAGTATTTTTCAAAGTCTCTTCAATAGCCTATCCTCTGGCTTTCCTTTTGTTGTTGATTAGCAGGAGTTTTTATATATTTCTGATGCTAGTTCTCTGTGAGGTATATGGGTTACAGGTAGTTTTCCAATTTCTGGCTAACTCATTTTCTTAATATTGTCTTTTGATTAGCTGTAATTTTTAGTTTGGTTAGATTCTAAATACATATTTATTTCTTTGTGAATAGTATTTTATGTCATAAGAAATTGTCCCTACCTCAGTGTCATATATGATACAATGTCAAATAAATACATTTCACTCTGACATTTCAAAGTCATTAAGTTATTTTTTATGTTTTCTTCTGGAAAGTTTATGGTTCATATTTTTACATGTAGACTTATGATTTGACTCAAGTTTATTTTTGTCTATAGAGTGAGATAAGAGTTAAGATTTATTATTTTCTATGTGCATCTGGTGACTCAGTCGGTTAAGCATCCAATTCTTGGTTTCAGCTTAGATCATGATCTCACAGTTCATGAGTTATAGCCCAGCATCAGACTCCATGCTGACAGCACAGAGCCTGCTTGGGATTCTCTCTCTCTCCCTTTCTCTCTCTGTCCCTACCCTGCTCATGTTCTCTCTCTCTCTCTCAAAAGAAATAAACTTTAAAAAACATATATTAAAAAGATTCATTATTTTCTAATAGTTATCCAGTTGTTTCAAAACCATTTGTTAAATACTTTCCTATATTCAATGAATTTACATGACAGCAAGAAAATATTGACTGATGACAAAAATACTTGGTCTAAAATAGGCTGGAACACAAATAATGCTTTTATTTTATAGCCATATAAGTAATGTAAAGTTCACACCAAGACTTGGGAGAAGCTACTGAATACTAGTCATACTTGAGTACGTACAGCAGATTTATCATAACTTTCACAAAATAGAAAGTTTTTTGTGTGTTTGTTTGTTTTAGTTTAATACATAGATGAGGACAAAGAAAGCATATAAAAGAAGTGAACTTTATCTTTTTGACCAGATGGTACTTTTTTCTAGGCCATCCTGATAAAAAAGTTAAAGATAAGTTGCAAACATAGAAATTTAATGAAAAATTATTCATGATGGTAGGGATATCTTCATTTCTGAGTGACTTTTAAATTATGAAATGAGACCTCAAAATCCTTTTCTTATCAAAAGTTTCAAGTTTTCAACATTACCTAGAATCATCCTCATTTAGTGTGTCTTGCGTGTTTCACCAGGTACAAAGCTGCTCGGATGGCGAAGATTCAATACATTGAGCTGTCACACTGCACATTCTTGGAGTACAACCTTACGGACATTTCCCTACCTATGCAGGGCCTCTGTTTTTACCTCTGTAGGTTCATATTTCTCAAACTGCTTTAATTATAGTATTTATGGTTGACCTCAGGCAGAAGTTTAAAAGGGTGGAATAACCATATGCATTCTGTCTCCATGAAAAGCACATCACTGAGCTATTATTCCTGGGGAATTCCAATTCAGGGAAATCACATAGACAGGCTTTTGCCCTAACACTACTTGGCTGTCTAGGCTGTACATGTGTCAGCTCCTTTACTGTCTCTACTTCTCTTTGCAAGAAACTGTAACTTTTCTAGATTTTTCTCATGCTCCTCTGCAACTTCCTTGCTAGCTAGGGAGTAATTCTTCATCAACATCAGTACCTTATTATTTTGCTTTCTTGTGTCAAAGTTTAGCTAGTTTCATCTGTTAGCAGAGAGGCAAAAGAGAGAGAGAGAGAGACAGAGACAGAGGGAGAGAGAAGGAGAGAGAAAATTAGGATTATGCAACTCAGATAGTTAAATGATCTGCTGACCAATTTAATCATCACTTTAAATACGTTCCACTAATTCACACAGAGTCCTAATTGTTGCAAATAAACTTTTTGCCTGAGTTACCTGGATAATGATCTCAGTAATCCCCTTTCATTTTATGTGTGGAGATGTAGGCAGAAGAGATTGCATTATCTGGATCATCCAGTACCTATATGAAATTATAACACACTTGTCAAATCATGTATGATCTTTTATTTTTTGACTCTGAGAGACTAGTTTGCTGACCAAGGAAGCCACTAGGGAGCAAAGAAAGAAAAGCAAATAAACTTACCTGGGGTCAAAGGTCTCAAGGAAAAACTTACTTCCTATAAAAGGCAGACATTGTCAGGGATCACAGATTTTCCTGGGGCTAAAGTCAGAGGCTATTGCCTCCTATCTTCAAAGGCCTCACTCATTATGCCAGTTGAAACATCATAGACCTTGCCAAAATAACTTTGACTCAAATGTGCACCATTCGAGCACGAAGGGAAGCAAAAGCTAACAAAATAAATGCATGTGTCCCAATAATACTTGATTAAAATTATTTAATGGTTATTGTTATTTTTATTATAAGAAAAAATTATTGTATAAAATTATTATATAATTTACATATAAAGTTATGTGTACAATGAAAAGCTTACTTTATATATTAAACTTAATATATATTTAAACTAAATCCCTTCATATTTTGTCTAAAAAGAAAGATAGGAAAATAATTTTTGGAGTGGTGTAAGTGAAGTAAAAGATAAGCATGGTTATAATTATTAAATAATAGAGAAGTATCTTGTGTATTTTAGAGAAACTGAAGCTTGGGTTTTCATTTATAATTCACTAGGTGACTTTTAAACAATTACCTAAATTTTAATACTCTGATTCAAATGATTCAATACCTTATTGGATGGAAGTATTTAGAAGAGAACATAGGACATTACCATTAATCAATAAGAATTGCAGTTATTCTATTATTAGGACTAATAACAAAAAGAGTACTTGTACAACTCTTCACTATATTTGAATATGTGGTATATCGCATTGAATCTAGTATGAAGCTTTATTAAATACTTATATTTAAGTATGTTAGCTGAAATCTGTGAAAATATAGCTTTAAGAAATAAGTTTATACAGAGCCAAATTATATTTTGATACTACATTGTCTTATATATAATCATTCCTTTCCCTGGTGTCATTCAGTTTTATTTGTAATCAGAATCATGTATATGAAAAATTATGAGGACCAGCTCTTCTAGATGTTCCTTGACAGTTGTTATCTTGATAATTTTTAAAAAATAACTTAAAAAAAAAAGCAAAAGCAAAATGTTCTAAAGAAGTCTATGACTTCTTTGTATAGTACACCCCTTTTTATAGACAACTGAAAGCTCCTCATGCAGCCTTCCAGTATTTGGCCCAGTTGCATTCCTTAGTGTTGTATACATTACTGACATATATGCCGGAGTCATCTATACTAGGTGAAAACCTGAGTTCTTTCAGCAATCACTAACACGTCATGGCTCAGAAACCTCTGTCATCCTATTACTTATCACCATGAAATATTTTCCATTTTGTCTTAATTTTTTAAAAATTGTCATGTTAAAATTGATACAGATAATCTAGGTACTTGTGATTCTATTATTTTTATGAATAATATTATATTTTTCAAGATACTTGAGCTTCAGTAATCAATGTCTTTTTTAAATAATTTTTTATATAAGAAAAAGAAAAATAATTTTTTAATCGTTTTTATTTATTTCTAAAAGAGAGAAAGACAGAGTGTGAGCGGAGGAGGGGTAGAGAGAGAGGGAGACTCAGCAGGCTCCAGGCTCTGAGCTGTCAGCATGGAGGGCAACACGGGGCTTGAACTCACGAACTGTGAGATCATGACCTGAGCTGAAGTCAAATGTTTAACCAACTGAGCCACCCAGGCGTCCCTCAGTAATCAGTTTCTTTAGCTTGCAGTGCTACAGACAACAACAGCAAGAACAAACCATAACTGGAATGGCCTATCTCCGAGGTGATTATTCCAGCTAAACTAAATCTAAGTAGACACCATCCCATTGTTAACAAATTCGGATAAATCCCCAACACGAAACATATATAAATGTCTCTTGCTTTATACATATGATAGGCATCTTTGAGCACAGTCCATTTTTATTTTCTTTTTTAAAGAGTTAAAAACCTAAGGATTTTCTTAAATGTGGTAACTCTCAATATCCTGGAACTACTGAGGTATGATTAATTTCAAACTAAATTTGAGAATTCAGATCTCAGTGACACAACATTAACATATATCATATGAATTCATATCGTAATATAATTATTTTGCAACTTAGCAGTTTTTTCAATAGGAAAATGATGGTAAATCTATAATAAAATGGATACTGTGTTTTAAATTCTGCTTCTTTGGGAGTTTATAATTATTATTTATTTGACTTATTTGTTAAACATAGATTGTCTTTTAAATGAAAAATGATCTCTAGTATATATAGAAAATTTGGGAGTTTTAATGCTGTTATTAACTAATTTTAAGGCCACAATGAAGAAATGGTTAATCCTACTTTGCTTTATTAAAATAGTGCTATACTTCATTGTGCTAAACTATTGAAACAACAAACAAATAGGGGCCTTTGTTCTTTGAATTGATGAGCATCTTGAGAATAGAATAAATGATTCTGCCACTGGCTTTTAAAAGATATTGTATAAAGCAAAACTTCTGGCTAGCAAAAAGATGATTTTTTTTTCCATTCTCTATATATACTAGGCCTTTATTCACAGAAGACTAGCTCCTGTTACATGAAAGTACTTACAGTTTTCAATCACAGCAATCATATTGAGAAGAAAATATTGAATGAAGGAAGGAAGAAAGAGAGGAAGGAAGGGATAAATAATAAATAAACAAGACCCTCTTGGAAACCTGTTGTATAGTATATCCGTGGTCTAAGACAAACATTCCTTTAACTTCTTCATTCTCAATAGGATGAGTTTTTCTGGCCTTGGTATTTATCATGCATATCAGTGAGAAAAATAGAGAATCATAATTAGGAAGGAACATATTTCTAAATTCTGAAAACTAAAAAGAAAGGTAGAGTTTAAGGCAGATTAAGTTAAATAGCAGTAAATTGGGACTACTTTAGCTGGTGGATTCCAAATAAACTCTAGAACCATTTCATTCTTCAGAACATGGGAGGGTTGATTCAACCATCTCTCCTACAATTCATGCATATTCTCTCAGAAAAGCTAATATATTCATTATCCTAAAAATCCTATCAATATCCTAGTATTATCAGATTTGCAAAGGTGGACCTAACTGAAGACTTGTCCAGCTGCATTTGGATTTCTTAAAAGAAATACCAAGATTTTAGCTTTGGTAGTTGACTTCAAATTCAATGATTAAGAATAATCTCTAAAAAACTCAGAAAAGAGGAATATGGTGGCAGAATCGGAGGACCCTAGGCTTTTCTGGTCCCAGGAACACAACTAGATAACCATCAAATCAACTGAAATATCTCAGAAATAGCAGAAGACTGAAGACTGATAGCAGAAAATCCACAACTAAAGAGAGAGAAGAGGCAACATTGAAGAAGGTAGAAATTCGGAACTGTGGTTTAGGGAAGAGAATAACAGGGGCTGCAGAGGGCGGGGAGCCATGGTTGCAGAGAAGGACAAGAAATAGAAAAAGAGGAACACACAGGGGAACACACAAGAAGAACATTTCCCCAAAGTCATAGGTTTGAAAAATGAGAGGGGCTGAATTTTGGGTGTACTTGCAACCAACAGAGTTTAAAACCTAGAATTTTAACGTTCAGTGGTCTTGGCTGCCATAGAGCCTAAAGGACAATGTGCTTTCTTTCAGAGAAGGCAAGCGAACAACCCAGGGACAGACAGCATGGAAACCACTAACTGGAGAATGCCCAGGATACACAGTGAGATTATTTATTCTTCTCAGAGTGTGTCCCTGAGAGGCAGCTTTTACAGAGACACTTCTCTAGGAATAAAGAAATTACACCATTTCCCTTCCCCCACTCCCCCACCCCCGGCTCTTAGCATAAACACACAGCCACCAGAAGGAAGCAGCTCAGCATGGATACTGGCTGATTAACTTGCTTACATTAAGCCACACTGCCCTGTGCTCTGGTGAGACTGCCCCTCTTGGTCAAGCTTGCCTCAGACCCAGCATGCCAGGCCCCTGCCCCCAAAGACCATCACAAATCTCTGCCCACACCTTGTCTCCCAACCAGAGACTTCTACAGAAATGGTGTCAGATTTCGTTTCATAAGCAGACCAGAGCACACCTACTTAAAACTCCCCATCTTAAGGCCAGGGACCAAACACTGCTCACAGCAGGCAAGGAGAGCCTGTACAATTGACTGGTCTGATAGATGGAGCAGCCAGAACAAAATAGCAGAGCACATGCAGCACACACTGCAGATACTCCCTGAAGTGCCAGGCCTTGGGTACTACATAACTGCTTCTTTATAAGGCCATTACTTTTAGGAGCAGGAGATATAACTGGCTTTTCTAACACAGAGAAGAAGGCAGAGATAAGACAAAATGCCAAAACAAAGGAATTTATCCCAGATGAAAGAACAAGATAAGGTCAAGGACAGAAATCTAAGTGACACAGATATAAGTAACATGCCTGATTTAAGTAGCAATCATAAGGATATTCATTGGGCTTGAGAAAATAATAGAAGATATCAGTGAGACCCTTACCACAGAGATAAGAGTGTTAAAAAAAGAATCAGAGATGAAGAGATCAATAAAAGAGATTGGAAATAGACATCATGCTATAAACAGCAGATTGTAAAAAGCAGAGGAATGAATTAATGACCTAGAAGGCAAAATAATGGAAAATAATGAAGCTGAAGAAAAAACAGAAAGAAAAATTATATAACATGAGAATAGACTGAGTGAACTCAGTGATTGCATCAAATGTAATAACATTCATATTTTAGGAGTCTTAGAAGAAGAGGGACAAAAGGGGGCAGAAAATTTATTTCAAGAAATAATAGAAGAAAGATTTCCTAATCTGGGGCAGGAAAAAGACATGCACATCCAGGAGGCACAGAGAACTCCTCTCAAAATCAACATAAGTCATGCCCACAGCAAGACATGTTGTAATTAAAATTTTAAAATATACTGATAAAGAAAAGTCTTAAAAGGAGCACACAAAGGAAGTCTTTAACTTACTATGGAAAACCCATTAGGGTAGCTGGCAATTTCTCAACAGAAACTTAGCAAGCCAGACAGGAATGGCGTGATATATTCAAAATACTGAATGAGAAAAATGTGTAGCCAAGAATACTCTATCCAGCAAGGCTACCATTCATAATAGAAGGAGAGATAAAGAGTTTCTCAGACAAACAAAAACTAGAGTTCATGACCACTACATCAACCCTGCAAGAAACATTAAAGGGGCTCTTCGAGTGCAAAGGAGAGACCAAATGTGACAAAGACAAGAGAGCAACAGAAAAAAATCTCCAGAAACAATGGCAAAGCAAGTAATTAGATGGCAATAAACACATCTCTATCAATAATTACTTTGAAGGTAAGAGGACTAAATGCTACAATCAAAAGATATAGGGTGTCATAATGGGTTAAAAAAAACAAAACAAGACTAATCTATATGCTGCCTACGAGAGACTCATTTTAGACATAAAGACACCTGCATATTGAAATAGAGGGGGTGGAGAAATATCATGCAAATGGATGTTAAAAGAAAGCCAAAACTAGATTTTAAAACAAAGACTGTAAAAAGAGAAAAGAAGATCATTATGTAATCATAAAAAGGACAACCAACAGGAAAGTATAACACTTGTAAGTATGGATGCACCCCTCATGAAAGCACCCAAATATATAAAACAATTAATAATAAACAAAGAAATTGTGGATAAAAACACAATAATTGTAGGGAACTTAATACCCCACTTACATCAATGGACAGATCATCTAAACAGAAAATAAACAAGGAAACAATGGTTTTGAATGACCTACTCAACCAGTTGTACTTAAAAGATATATTCGGAACATTCCATCCTAAAACAGCAGAATACACATTCTTTTAAAGAGCACGTGCAACATTTTCCGGAGTAGATCACATATGAGTTCACAAAACAGGTCTCAAAAAAAGAGATTCAAATTATACCATGCATCTTTTCTAACCACAATGCTATAAAACTAGAAGTCAACCACAAAAAAAAAAAAAAAAATTGGAGGTTAAATAAATGGAGGTTAACACTAGCTACCAAACAATGAATGGGCCAACCAGGAAATCAAGGAAGAAATTTTAAAAAAATACATGGAAGCAAATGAAAATGAAGACATAATGGTCCAAAACCTTTGGGATAGAGCAAAAGCAATCCTAAGAGGAAAGTATATAGCAATACAGGTCTATCTCAGGAAGCAAGAAAAATCTCAAATAAACAACCTAACCCTATACCTAAAAGAGCTAGAAAAAACAACAAATGAAATTTAAAGCCAGCAGAAGAGAGGAAATAATAAAGATTAGAGCAGAAATAAATGATACAGAACTAAAAATAAAACAAAATAGAACAGATCAATGAAACCAGGAGCTAATTCTTTGAAAAAATTAATAAAATTGATAACCCTCTAGCCAGGGTTATCAAAATAAAATAGAAAGGACCCGAATAAATAAAATCACAAATGAGAGAGGGGAAATAACAACCAACACTGAAGAAATTCAATTTTACAAGAATATTATGAAAAATTCTATGCCACCAAATTGAGCACTCTGGAAAAAATGGATAAATTCCTGGAAGCATATAAAATACCAAAACTGAAACAGGAGGAAAGAGAAAATTTGAACAGACTGATAGCCAACAAAGAAATTGAATCAGTAATCAAAAAACTCCCAGTAAACAAAAATCCAGCACCAGATGCCTTCAGAGGCAAATTCTACCTATTTTTAATTCTAACATTTAAAAAAGAGTTAAAACCTATTCTTCTCAAACTATTCCAAAATGAGAAAAGGAAGGAAAACTTCCAAATTGATTTTATGAGGGAAGCATTATCCTGATAACAAAACCAGATAAAGATTCCAATAAAATGGAGAACTGCAGGCAAATATCTCCTATGAACATAGATGCAAGAATTCTCAATAAAGTACTATCAAAGTGAATCCAACAATACATTTTAAAAAATCATTCACCACAATCTCCTTTCTTCCTTGCTTCTTTCCTTGCCTCCATCATTTGTCTCTTTATGCAGTTCATTCATTTATTTCTGGGTAGCAACAGTGGTTCAGCACTCATAAATCAATCAGTGTGTGTTTCACTGCTCAAATCAATCAGTGTGATACACAACATTGAAAGGAGGGATAAGAACCATATGATCATTCTAATAAATGCAGGAAAGGCATTTGACAAAGTACGACACCAACTCATGATAAAAACCCTTAACAAAGTAGGTTTAGAGGGAATATAACTTAACATTAAAAAGGCCATATGTGAGAAACCTATGGCTATTATCATCCTCAAAGGGGAAAACTGAAAACTTCCTCTACAGTCGGGAACAAGACAGGGATGTCCATTTTCACCACTGTTATTTAACATAGTACTGGAAGGCCTAGCCACAAAAATCAGACAACAAAAAGAAATAAAAGGCTTTTAAATCAGTAAGGAAGAAGTAAAGCTTTTACTATTTGCAGATGACATGATATACTACGTACGAAACTGGAAAGACCACCAAAAAATGGCTAATACTGTTAAATGAATTCAGTGAAGTTGCAGGATAAAAACAATCAATGTACAAAAATTTGTTGCATTTCTATATTATAATGAAGAAGCAGAAAGAAAAATAAGAAATCAACCCCATTGACAATTATAACAAAAACGATAAGATACCTAGAAGTAAACCTAACCCTAGACATGGAAGAACTGTACTCTGAAAACTGTAAAACACTGAAAGAAGAAATTGAAGATGACATAAACAAATGGAAAGACATTCCTTATTGTTAAAGTATCTATACTACTACGGAAAACAGTCTGCACTTTTAGTGCAATCCCTATCAAAATACCGGCAACATTTTTCACAGAACTAGAACAAAACTAAAATTTGTATGGAACCACAAAAGACCTCGAATAGCCAAAGCAACCTTGAAAAAAACCAAAACCAAAAACAAAGCTAGAAGTATCATAATTCTGGACTTCAGGTTATATTACATAGTTGTAGTGATCAAAACTCTATGGTCCTGGCACAAAAATAGACACATAAATCAATAGACTAGAACAGAATAGGAAATCTAGGAATTAACCACAACTATATGGCCAATTAATGTTTGACAAAGCAGGAAAGAATATCCAGTGGGTGGAAAAATCTCTAAAACAAATGGTGTTGGGAAAACTGGATAGCAACATGCAAAAGAATCTGGACCACTTTCTTGCACCAAATGCAACAATAAACTCAAAGTGTATTAAATACCTAAATGTGAGACCAGAAATCATAAAAATCCTAGAAGAGAACATAGGCATCAACGTGTTCGACATTGACCATAGCAGCTTCCTTCTAGATATGTTTCCTGAGGCAAAGGAAACAAGAAAAAATAAACTATTGGCACTACATAAAAATCAAAAGCTTCTTCACAGTGAATGAAACAATCAACAAAACTAAATGGCAACCTACAGAATGAGAGAAGATATTTGCAAATGACATATTTCATAAAAGGGTTAGTACCCAAAATATATAAAGAGCTTATCAAACTCAACACCCAGAAACCAAATAATCCACTGAAGAAATGGGCAAAAGACATGAATAGACACTTCTCCAAAGAAGACATCCAGATGACCAACCAACATATGAAAAAATGCTCGACATCACTCATCATCAGGGAAATACAAACCAAAACTATAATGAAATATCACTGCACACCTGTGAGAATCGCTAAAATCAACAACACAAGAAACCACGGGTGCTGGTGAGGATGTGGAGAAAGGGAATCTCTCTTGCACTGTTGGTGGGAATGCAAGGTGGTGCAGCCACTCTGGAAAACATTATGGTAGTTCCTCAAAAACTTAAAACACAACTACCCAATTATCCAGCAATTGGAATACTAGGTACTTACCCGAAGAATACAAAAATAGTTACTCAAGTGGATACATGCATCCTTGTGTTTGTAGAAGCATTATCTATATTACCCACATTATGGAAACAGTGCAAGTATTCATTGATGAATGGATAAAGAAGAGGTGGTGTGTGTATTATGTAAACGCACACATACATACATATGCATACACACACAGTGGGATATCACTCAGCCATAAAAGAATGAAATCTTGCCATTTGCAAAGACTTGGATGGAGTTTGGGAATATTATGCTAAGTGAAATAAGTCAGCCAGAAAAAGACAAATACCCTCTGTTTTCATTCATATGTGGAATTTAAGAAACAAAATAAATGAGCAAAAGGGAAAAAAAGGGAGATAGGTGAACCAAGAAACAGACTCTTAACTATAGAGAACAAACTGATGGTTACCAGAGGGGAGTTGGGTGGTGGAATGGGTGAAATAGGTCATGGGGATTAAGGGGTGCACTTGTGATGAGCACCAGGTATTGGATGGAAGGGTTGAATCACTAAATTGTACACCTTAAACTAATATTATCCTGTATGTTAACTAACTGGAGTTTAAATGAATACTTAAAAATAATACAATATTTTTAAACAAATAATTTCCGTCTATCTCTGGAATCTTTTTATTACTCTTCAGGGTTTTTTTTAATTGTGTTATCTACAATTTTGTAAAATATTTGCTTCTTCAATATCACATTGCCTCTCAGGGGCTCCTGTGTGGCTCAGTCAATTAAGGATCTAACTTCAGTTCAGGTCATGATCTCACAATTTGTGAGTTGGAGGCCTGCATAGGGTTCTGTGCTGACAGCTCAGAGCCTGGAGCCTGCTTCGGATTCTGTGTCTCCCTCTCTCCTTGCCCCTCACTCACTCACACTCCCTCTCTCTCTCTCTGTCTCAAAAATAAACACACACTTAAAAAATAAAAAAATTAAAAATATAACATTGTTCATCAAATTATAAGATCTCAGATGTATAAGGAAGTGTAAGACCTAAAAAATGATTTAAACACCTTTAGAAAGATCCTCTCAGATCTTCCATGGCCAGAAACTGAACAAAATCTGAGAAAATCTTTTCCATTTTGATAAAACACTTCAGGAACTCCCTCCCTTGCATTTCTATTCTTAGGTCAAATTCTTATACTTGAGATTACACTAAAGGCTTCTCTGTCATTTATGTAATAAGCTTTTAATATTTGACAACAGAGTCCTCTCTCTACTTGATTTTCAAGTTATCTTTGTTCCATGTTAAAGAACCCTGGGTCTTGAGCATTATTTCGTGCTATAAATTTTTTAATAATATTTGTTTATTTTTAATTCTTTTCTTCATTCAAAAGTGATTGAGAATCACTGACACACAGCCTGAACTTGACTAATGTGATATTTGTAGCTTTTCCTAAATTATGCAGTCTTTTTTAAAATGTCATTAATTCTAGGGACACCTGAGTGGCTCAGTCGACTAAGCATGTGACTTTGACTGAGGTCATGATTTTATGGTTTGTGAATTTGAGCCCTGTGTCTGACTCTGTGCTGACAGTGTGGAGCCTGCTTAGGATTCTCTTTCCCTTTCTCTCTGCCTCTCCCCTCACCCTGGGCTCTTTCTATCTCAAAATAGATAAACAAACTTTTAAAAATGTCATGGGGCTCAGTTGTTTGAGTGTCTGACTTCAGCTCAGATCAGGATCTCATAGCCCATAAGTTCGAGTCCCATGTGGGGCTCTGTGCTGACAGCTCAGACCCTGAAGCCTGCTTTGGATTCTGTGTTTCCCTGTCTTTCTGACCCTCTCCCACTCGTGCTCTGACTCTCTGTCTCTCTCACTTAGGTATAAGTAAAACATTAAAAAATTTAAAAAAATAGATAAACAAACTTTTAAAAATGTCATGGGGCTCAGTTGTTTGAGTGTCTGACTTCAGCTCAGATCAGGATCTCATAGCCCATAAGTTCGAGTCCCATGTGGGGCTCTGTGCTGACAGCTCAGACCCTGAAGCCTGCTTTGGATTCTGTGTTTCCCTGTCTTTCTGACCCTCCCCCACTCGTGCTCCGACTCTCTCTCTCTCTCTNTATCATGACCTGAGCAAAAGTCAGACACTTAAGTGACTAAGCCACCCAGGCACCCCATAGATTGAGATTCTTAATGTAGAAGCCTACAGTAATAATTTACCATGTATTTCATTTTTAGTAGGAAAAATTTTAGCCTGAATTTGCATTTTATTTTACATCCTCTGTGACTCTAATAATTCTTTTTTTCCCATTTTATGTTGTTTAAATATTAATACAATGCTACCAATGTCTTTATTAGACAATAATTGAGGGAAAATAATCCCTAATTATATTAGTAAGATTGAACAGTAAACATAAATTTATAATTTACCTAGAGCAAAAGTTACTTTGGAGAATTTTGTTATTGGTTTCCAAAATCAAATAATATTTATTATAGTGAGAAAATCTCTTCCTAAAACTATCCTTCTAATAATACATCTCAGAATTCAGTGATCTTCATGGATTGATACCACCATATATTTTTTAAAAATTTTTAATGTTTTATTTANCAGACTCAAACTCACAAACCATGAAATCACTACCTGAGCTGAAGTGAGACCCTTAACCAACTGAGCCACTCAGGCCCTCGCCACCATATTTCTTTATCTACATACTGTGTGTCACATAAATTTGAAATTTAATTATTTTTTTTAAAAAAGAGCCAGATGTATCTGTGTACTTGTGTATTTATCTGCAAATGAAACTCAATAAGGAACAGAGTAAGAAATAACAACAACAAAGAGAAAGAAACAAATATGTAAAGTCCAAGTAAACTAAAGCACAAAACCCAGATGAGTTTTTCCATTGGGAAGTAGATGAAAGAATGGATTAATTTGTCTCTAGGTTTGGACCTTCCCAGGGTTCTTCATAAATCATTCATATTCTGACATAGTCTGTCAGCTATGTTGACTTTGGTTGCCATTCCAGGTGCCTATCTCTCGTGTGTGTTCTTATTTTTATTCCCATTTTTTGAAAATGTACCTCTTGATGTTGTAAAGAAACTTTGAATTGTATCAGCTTCTAGTAGAAATATCCTCTCCCTTCTTTTCCTTGATTCTTCTTTCCTATTTTGCCTTTAATCTCTCTCCCTGATTAGTTAATTATTATTTCTAAAATCAAGAAAGTTGACCTCCTGGTTATTACTAAACTGTGAAAAACAATGCCTTCTATTGTTATATCATCATATTACCTCTGAAAGTCCCTGGCAAAACTATTTTATTCCAGTCAGTTCCAATAGCGTTAGGCTTCAGAAATGAAATGCTTTGCATCATTCAGAGACAATTTTCTCTAAAGTGGTATAAACTAAAGTTAGGTATACATGCAGAATCACTGTTTCTTACACACATTCATATATGCATATATTACTGTGTACACACATCTTTACATTTGTACAAAAAACTTATTAATGAACCTTCTATTTAGTTACACTTTCTTCCACTTGAATTTTCTTATTTATTAGTGTAATGATCTTTATTCAGGTAAAGTAAAGCAATAATCAAAATTTAGACCAACCTCTATAACATTTTTGAAAATACTTAATGTTACAAATGATTTTGCTTTTATTTAATCTTCTTGTGTTTTATATGTTTAAATTCCATTTATTTTATTATGTCAAGCAAAGGATGTATTTATGTTACCATTTCAAAAACTGAAGCAAATATTAAAGATCTTCAGGAGAGCCCTATTGTCAATGCCGACTGAGTTAACCACACTCTGTATCTTTCCTTTATAGGCCATATTGCCTATGAGAATTTTGGGAGATGTTATTAATGTGTGTAATTTTTATGCTCATTAATGGTTACAGCATATACTACATTTTTTTAACCCTCCAGTTTCTGGAACTAAAATGGAAAACACCATATAAATTTTAGATATATGTATATATGGATAATTTTAAATCTCACAACTCAGTTTAAGTTTATGCATGCAACACTTCTCTGCCTTTTTTCAAATTTACTGATAGTTCTCTATTTATAGTTAGAAATGAATAGCTTAACATTTTTAGGAATCTTTTGTGTGTTTTCTCTTTACATACTGACCTCTACCTCTACACAAGAAGAGAGATTGTTTGGGCTTCTGAGTGGCTCATTTGGTTAAACATTTGGTTAAACATTGTGCATGATCTCATGGTTCGTGGGATCGAGCCCTGTGTCAGGTTCTGCATTTACAGTGTAGAGCCTGCTTGGGATTCTCTCTCTCCCTCTTTCTCTCTCTGTCTCAAAATAAATAAACATAAAAATCAAAAAGAAGAGAGATTGTCAACAATGACTGACAATTGCTATTTTTTAGGGGTATGTACAGGGAATAAGTAGTCACATGCCTTGTCTCTTTCATGTAAAAATGATGTTGGTTCTATTCCATGGTATGACTCTGGAAGTCCATACCTCAAGTTTAGAGATCACTTTCTTTGGAATACGTTATTACTCTAGCCTCAGTGAATGAGAGAACACCTTTAATACAAAATACATCTGGAGAAGCAGGCTCATGTAGCTAACTTACATACCTACTTCCTCGTATCTCTGATCTTCATAACTACCATCGACTAACTCCCAAGGACTCTTTCGTGAGCAACTTTTATCTGTACTATGTTGTTTCTGGTGATTTTCTGAGCATTGTGGCTCATTCATAAATGTGATGTCATTTGTCTTTACTATGTGTCCATCTTTTATCTCCAGGTATCTTCCTTCCCTTGTAGGCTTAGCATCTGCATTTGCCTATAGTAAGTTCTCTTTATATTTGGGTCCCATTACATTCCTCACTTTGCCTTTTATATTTCTTTGTCTTGTATTTGTGCATCTATGTTCTATTTAGGAATAAGCAAACCATTCCCTTAAGTTAACAGCTATCTATAACCATCTCTTCAATTTCGATGAAAAATAAATTTCATTGTACTTAAATATGACTACAAGTGGAAACATCCACTTACCAAAGGGTATTTCTGAGGTCAAGTAGATTCTGTACTACTAGAAGAGCTTATACATGCATCTCACCTTCAGCCCTTCCTATAAACTTATTAATTAAATATCCCTTCATAGGCCTGATTCACATAAGTTGCTTGTTTTATAATAAAAGATGTCACTAAGATTTCCTGTGTTTATACATGTACCTTTCTGAAACCCTTTAAGTACTATTAGTTTCTTTCATTAAATAGAACTTTTCCCATATATTTAACATTAGGTAGTTGTTAATGTGAATTAAAAGGTCACAGTTAAATATTAAATATTTGTCAATAACTCCCTTAAGAATACAATATTTTAAAAAGAGGTAACAGCTTTTTAAATCAATCCCATAAACAGATGAAATGTTGTCCTTGTCTTTGAGAAAATATTTTAAAATATTTCTTCAATTTCTTGAATGAGTACATAAATTAAGAAGCAAAAAAAATATTTCTTCAAAAATCTTGAGAAAGTTGTAGGAACATTAGTAAGAAATAATATAAATCATGTAAACATTTTACCCACTTCTCCTCAATTGTGGTATTTTGTAAAACTATACTATAATATTACAGTCAGGACTTTGACATTGACAATTCATTGACAACCCTTCATCTTATTCAGATTACTTCAGTTTGATTTGTACCCTATGTGTGTGTTAAATTTTATACATTTTTGTCACCTGTGTAGGTTTGTATATCAACCATCATAGTTAATATGTTGAAAAATTCCATAAACACAAGGTCTGTGATCTCATTTTTTTATAACCATGTGATAACATTTTTAATGTAACTATTTTTTACATTTTACACTTAGGGAAGGGTCAAAAGTCTTTTTGTCAGCCCAGTGTCTGTCCAGATAATTTAAATTAATCATCTCCCTGTTCTTCCACAGAGGGCATCACTACTTGAGTTATAGACTCCAGGGTGCTTTCCTCTTGGTTTTTCAGCGTTGTGATATATTGCATGTCTGTACATCATCAAAGCAAATTGCCTCTTCAATGATGTGTAAGTATAATACATCATCAAAATGGGATGCAGTGATAATGCATTACTCAGAAAAAAAATGGCTATAGTACTTGACAGACAAGGTCAAGGAGCAAATTCAAATAGCTCCAGCACAGTTCATGAGGAGCATTCCCGGCCTGGAAGTGAGTTTGTTTGCTTAAAATAATCCACTTGAAATGTGGACAAGGCTAAAATGTACGTGTGCTCTGGATTGATTCCTTTAGTAAATTGAAAATGAGGTGGTTGAACTTCCACTAAAATGACATCTAGATGACATGTGAATGGCTTTTCTGTCCACAGGGTGTTTTGAATCATGTGTATTTCTTACTCATTAGCAGCAAATTGTTTTTTTAGAGGCAGTTCTTCAACAAGATTGCAAACACCTTCAGGGTAGTAACTGTCTTATATTTCCTTTGTTTCTTCCACGGTGTCTAAAACATTAGTGAGCCCATGGAAGACACTCAATAAATACTTATTTAATGGAATTGAATTTGTAAACACCANATAACTGTCTTATATTTCCTTTGTTTCTTCCATGGTGTCTAAACATTAGTGAGCCCATGGAAGACACTCAATAAATACTTATTTAATGGAATTGAATTTGTAAACACCAGAGACTCCTGCTTCTCCTCAACATAGCTTGACTCTTGGCTGCCCAGAGTCTTTGCATGCTAGGTGGGAAGGTTACAGTGCTAGAACTCTGTTGGCCTACTATCCTGTTTGCTGCTCTCTTTTCCTTCTTTCTTTTTATCTTTCTTCCTTTAAGTAGAGCTTTTTGGCCAGGAGCTATTTTTATAAAGCATTTCATTCGAGCTCATGTGGGACTAAACTTTTAAGTTTGGCTTTGGGACTAGAGAAGAGTATAACTCATGAAGGTTGTTCTGCACTGCAAAAAGGACAGGATTTGAGGAAGGGCGGTTTTTGAGATTGGCATTGCAGCATTTTCCCCCAGTTGCTGTCAAATTAGCGTCTTGAAAACATACTATATTGGGGCGCCCGGGTGGCTTAGTCGGTTAAGCGTCCGACTTTCACTTAGGTCATGATCTCGCGGTTCGTGGGTTCGAGCCCCGCATCGGGCTCTGTGCTGACTGCCAGCTCAGAGCCTGGAGCCTGTTTCAGTCTGTGACTCCCTCTCTCTCTGACCCTCCCCTGCTCACGCTGTCTCTCTCTCTCTCTCCTAGAAATAAAAAAAAAAAAAGAAAACATACTATATTTATCTCTCTACCCCTTGGTTCATAGCAGTTTTATTTCAGTGTCACCAGCGAAGAAGAGCACCACAATCACAATATTTTGTCTAAGAGTGGGGTCTAAAACTGAATCCTCTGAGGATATACTAGGAGGAATATAAATATAAGCAATATAATATACGCTGGAAACAATACATCATTTCCTGATGTCTCTGTAGGCCACATATGTTTCAGAAATATACATATTACAGCGCAGTGAATATATAGTGCATTTTACCTGGCTCTAAAAATAATCAAACCAAGTTTCTTACAACTGACTTTGACGATGGGTGTTCAAGTGGGGATATATAATACTTGTGCTCTTGACCAGTGTGGTGAAATAAAGAGAAGCCAATAGATTTTATTTTATGTGCCAGTTCTGATTGTTCAGAGACAGTTATATCAATACTTTGTTGATAAAAGTAATAAGTCAGGGATCATTTAGCAATGTCGGCCAGGTGCTCAAGCAGAGACATGTGATATGCTACCTGGTGGGGGGAATGATTCAGAGTCACAGGGCCTGACTCTAATAAAGGTATTGTACTTGGCAAAATGTTGGGCCATGGGCAAATCACTTAATAAAAATGTTTCATTTAATATTGTGAAATCACACTATAAGTTGCATACTGTATGATGTCTTTATTATACTGCTAATTGTTTATGGATTACAGAATGAAAACAATCACTAGAACAATCTAGAACAATCATTAGAAACAAAAGGAACACCAACAAAAAAAACTTAAGTAGAGTCTATAATCCCACCAGTCCAGAGGCAACAATTTATTGATATTCTTTTACATACCTTTGTATATATTACCAACTTACGTGTTACCATATGTATTATTTTAATATTTTTTGCTCTCTACTTGTGTGCCATGAATACTTAAAAATTAGAAGATAATTTTCCAAAGCTGTTTTAATATTTGCATGACAGTCAGTTCTTTGAGTTTACCATAATTTACTAAATACTTACTTAGACATTAAAGGAGGGTCTAACTTTTGTGTATTTAAATTATACTAACACTAAAGGTGATAGATAGATAGATAGATGATAGATAGATAGATAGATAGATAGATAGATAGATAGAAGGGAGGGAGGGAGGGAGGAAGGAAGGAAGGAAGGAAGGAAGGAAGGAAGGGAAGAAGGAAGAAAGAGAAAGAAAGAAAGAACTGTTCAGGTATACAGTGTAGTGACTGGACAACTGTACACCTTATCCTGTCCTCACGACAAGTGTAGCTGTCGTCTGTTACCTTACAACACTATACAATACCATTGACCATATTCCCTATATTGTACCTTTCACCTCCATGACTTACTCATTTGGTAACTGGCAGCCTATATCTCCCACTCCCCTTCACCCATTTTGCCCATTTCTCCCAGCCTTAAAACCAATAATGTGTTCTCTGTATTCATGGGTCTGTTTCTGCTTTTTTGTTTATTCATTTTATTAAAAAATTTCACATATAACTGAAATCATATGGTATCTTTTTTCTGTCTGAGTTAAGTGAAATAGATCAGACAAATGAGCATACTGCCCTCCCTGTACATCCATACTCTTGCAAGTAACAAAATATCTTTCTTTTTTATGACTGAGAAATAACCCATTGTATGCATATATATACCACACCTTCCTTATCCATTCTTCTGTTGATGGATAGTTAGGTTCCTTACCTATTTTGGCTATTGTAAGTAATGCTGCAATAAGCATAGGGATGCATATATAGTTTTAAATTAGTGTTTTTGTTTCCTTTGGATTAATACCCAGAGGTGGGACTATTGGATTGTATGGTATTTCTGTTTTTCATTATTTGAAGAACCTCCATACTGTTTTCCACATGGCAGCACCAGTTTACATTTTCAGCAATGGTGCAGAAGGATTCCTTTTTCTCCACCTCCTCAACAGCATTTACTGTTTCTTGCCTTTACGATTCTGGCCATTCTGACAGGTGTAAGATGATATATCATTGTGGTTTTGATTTGCATTTCCCTGATGATTAGTCATGTTGAACATCTTTTTGTGTGTCGGTTGTCCATCTCTATGTCTTTGGAAAAATGACAGATCCTGTTCCAATCATCTGCCCATTTTTAATCAGATCATTGGCTTTGGGGGTTGAGTTATATAAGTTCTTCATATAGTTTTGTTACTAACCCCTCATCGGATATATCATTTACAAATATCTTCTCCCATTCATTAGGTTACCTTTTTGTTGTGTTGTTTCCCTCACTGTGCAAAACCATTTCATTTTGGTATAGTTTTGATAGTTTATTTTTGCTTTTGTTTCACTTGCCTTAAGAGACATACTGATAAATACGTTGCTAAGACCAATGTCAAAGAGATTCCTGCCTATGTTTTATTCTAGGATTTTTATGGCTTTAGGTCTCACATTTAGTACTTAATAAATTTTGAGTTTACTTTTGCATACATGGTAAGAAAGTGGTCTAGATTCATTGTTTTGCATAGCTGTCCAGTTTTTCCCTGCACCATTTTTTTTGAAGACAATCATTTCTCCATTTCATATTCTTGTCTCCTTTGTCATAGATTAATTAATCATACAAGCATGGGTTTATTTTTGGGCTCTCTATTCTTTTGATCTATGTGTCTATTTTTGTGCTTGTACCATACTGATTTTATTATTATAGCTTTATAGTGTACCTTGAAATTTGGGGTTGTGATACCCCCAGCTTTGTTCTTCTTTCTCACGGTAACTTTGGCTATTGGGATCTTTTGTGGTTCTGTATAAATTTTAGGATTATTTGTTCTGGTTCTGTTAAAATATGCTATTGGTATTTTGATAAGGATTGCATTGAATCTGTAGATTACTTTGGGTAGTATATACACTTTGATAATTTTAATTCTTCCATTCCATAAACATAATATCTCTTTCCATTTCTTTGGCATAGTAAATATATTTGAAATAAATTGTCTCTAACTTCCTTTATCAAGATTCAAAAGTTCATATGTTTGAGCAAATGAAATACAGATTTTATGGGATTTACTTGATATTAAAAGAATTGTTTTAAAGTACACTACTGAATGTCTATGACACTTGAGCCTTTGCAAAGAATGTACCTGATTATGAGAAATAGGTGCAATCAGTTCTGCTTAATCACTTATTTTGAAGAATTTATTCATTACTTTTGACATATTATTTATTATTTTTTAAATATAATTTATTGTCACATTGACTTCCATACAACACCCAGTGCTCATCCCAAGTGCCCTCCTCAGTGCCCATCACCCACTTTTCCTTCTCCCCCATGCCCATCAACCCTCAGTTTGTTTTCTGTATTTAAAAGTCTCTTATGTTTGCCACCCTCCCTCTCTGTATGTAACTTGTTTTTTCCCTTTCACTCCCCCATGGTCTTCTGTTAAGTTTCTCAAGATCCACATATGAGTGAAAACATATGGTATCTGTCCTTCTATGCCTGACTTATTTTACTTAGCATAATACCTTCCATTTCCATCCATGTTGCTGCAAATGGCCAGATTTCACTCTTTCTCATTGCCAAGTAGTATTCCACTGTATATATAAACCACATCTTCTTTATCTGTTCATCAGTTGATGGATATGTAGGCTCTTTCCATGTTTTGGCTATTGTTGAGAGTGCTGCTATAAACATTGGGGCACATATGTCCCTATGCATCAGCATTCCTATATCCCTTGGGTAAATTCCTAGCAGTGCTATTGCTGAGTCCTAGGGTAGTTCTATTTTTAATTTTTTGAGGAACCTCCACACTGTTTTCCAGAACGGCTGCACCAGTTTGCATTCCCACCAACAGATCAAGAGGGTTCTCATTTCTCCACATCCTTGCCAGCATCTATAGTCTTCTGATTTGTTCATTTTAGTCTCTCTGACCGGTGTGAGGTGGTATCTTAGTGTGGCTTTGATTTGTATTTCCCTGATGATAAGTGATTTTGAGCATCTTTTCATGTGTCTCTTTGCCATCTGGATGTCTTCTTTGAAAAAGTGTCTATTCATGTCTTCTGCCTGTTTCTTCCCTGGATTATTTGTTCTTCAAGTGTGGAGTTTGGTGAGATTTTTATAGATTTTGGATATTAGCCCTTTGTCTGATATGTCATTTGCAACTATCTTTTCCCATTCTGTTGGTTGCCTTTTCGTTTTGTTGATTGTTTCCTTTGAAGTGCAGAAGCTTTTCCTCTTGATGAGGCCCCAATAGTTCATTTTTGCTTTTAAATCTCTTGTCTTTGGAGATGTGTCAAGTAAGAAATTGCTGCATCTGAGGTCAGAGAGGTTGTATCCTACTTTCTCCTTTAGGGTTTTGATGGTTTCCTGTCTCACATTCAGGGTTTTCATCCAGTTTGAACTTAATTTTGTGTATGGTGTAAGAAAGTGGTCTAATTTCATTCTTCTGCATGTTGCTGTCCAGGTCTTCCAGCACCATCTGTTAAAGAGGCTGTCTTTTTTCCATTGGATACTCTTTCCTGCTTTGTCAAAGATTAGTTGGTTCTACCTTTGTGGGTCCATTTGTGGGTTCTCTATTCTATTCCATTGGTCTATGTGTCTGTTTTTGTGCCAATACCAAACTGTCTTGATGATTACAGCTTTGTATTAGAAGCTAAAGTCTGGGATGGTGTTGCTTCCTGCTTTGGATTCTTCAGTAGTACTTTGACTATTTGGGGTCTTTTGTGGTTGCTTATAAATTTTAGGGTTGTTTGTTTCAGCTATGAGAAGAATGCCAGTGCAATTTTGATTGGAATTGCATTGAATGTGTAGATTGCTTTGGGTAATATTGACATTTTAACAATATTTATTCTTCTAATCCATGAGCATGGAATTTTTCTCCATTTCTTTGTGTCTTCTTCAATTTCCTTCACAAGCTTTCTATAGTTTTTAGTCTACAAATCTTTTACATCTTTGGTTAGGTTTATTCCTAGGTATTTTATGTTTCTTGGTGCAATTGTGAATGGGATCAGTTTCTTTATTTCTCTTTCTGTTGCGTCATTATCGGTGTATAAAAATGCAACCAATTACTGTACATTGATTTTGTACTCTGCGACTTTGCTGAATTCATGGATCAGTTCTAGAAGACTTTTGGTGGAGTCTGTGAGGTTTCCTTGTAGAGTATCATATCATCTCTAAAAAGTGGAAGTTTGACGCTTTCTTTGCCAATTTTCATGGTTTTTATTTCATTTTATTGTCTGATTGCTGATGCTAAGAATTCCAACACTATGTTAAACAACAGTGGGAGAGTAGACATCCCTGTGCTTTTCCTGAACTCAGGGAGAAAGCTCTTAGTTTTTACCCAATGAGGATAATATTAGCTGTGAGCTTTTCATAAATAGTTTTTATGATGTTTGAGTATGTACCTTCTATGTCGACTTTCTTGAGGGTTTTTACTAAGAAAGATGCTATATATTGTCACATGCTTTTTTTGTATCTATTGACAGGATCATATGGTTCTTCCCCTTTATTTTATTAATGTGCTATATGACATTGATTGATTTGTAAATATTAAACTAGCCCTGAAGCCCAGGAATGAATCCCACTTGATGATGGTGAATAATTCTTTATATATGCTGTTGAAATTGATTTGCTAGTATCTTGTTGAAAATTTTTGCATCCATTATCATCTGGGATATTGGCCTGTAGTTCTCCTTTTTTTGCTTGGTCTCTCTCTGGTTTGGGTATTAAAGTAATGCTGGCTTTATAGGATGAGTCCAGAAGTTATCCTTCCATTTATATTTTTTGGAACAGCTGGAGAATGATAGATATTAACCTTGCTTTAAATGTCTGGTAGAATTCCCCAGGGAAGCCATCTGGCCCAGGGCTCTTATTTGTTGGGAGATTTTTGATTACTGATTCACTTTCTTCACTGGCTATTGATCAGTTCAAATGTTCTATTTCTTCTCATTTGAGTTTTGGTAGTGTATGGGTGTTTAGGAATTTGTCCATTTCTTCCAGGTTGTCAGTTTGTTGGCATATAACTTTTCATAGTATTCCCTGGTAATTGCTTGTATTTCTGAAGGATTGGTTGTAATAAATCCATTTTCATTCGTGATTTTGTCTATTTGGGTGCGCTCTCTTTTCTTTTTGAGAAACCTGGCTAGAGGTTTATCAATTTTGTTTATTTTTTCATTGATCTGTTCTACTGTGGGGTTTTTGTTTGTTTGTTTGTTTCTCTTTGTTTATTTTTGCTCTGATCTTTATTATTTCTCTTCTTCTTTTGGGTCTGGGATGTCTTTGCTATTCTGCTTCTGGTTCCTTTAGGTGTGCTGTTAGATTTTGTATTTTGTATTTTTCTTGTTTCTTGAGGTAGACCTGGATTACAATGTATATTCCGCGTAGGACTGCCTTTGCTGTATCCCAAAGGGTTTGGATTGTTGTATTTTCATTTTCATTTGTTTCCATATATTTTTAAATTTCTTTTCTAATTGCNTTGATCTGTTCTACTGTGGGGTTTTTGTTTGTTTGTTTGTTTCTCTTTGTTTATTTTTGCTCTGATCTTTATTATTTCTCTTCTTCTTTTGGGTCTGGGATGTCTTTGCTATTCTGCTTCTGGTTCCTTTAGGTGTGCTGTTAGATTTTGTATTTTGTATTTTTCTTGTTTCTTGAGGTAGACCTGGATTACAATGTATATTCCGCGTAGGACTGCCTTTGCTGTATCCCAAAGGGTTTGGATTGTTGTATTTTCATTTTCATTTGTTTCCATATATTTTTAAATTTCTTTTCTAATTGCCTGGTTGACCCATTCATTCTTTAGTAAGATGTTCTTTGATCTCCATGCTTTTGAAGGTTTCCTAGACTTTTTCCTGTGGTTGATTTCAAGTTTTACAGCATTGTGATCTGAAAGTGTGCATGGTATGATCTCAATTCCTTTATATTAATTGAGGGCTGCTTTGTGAGCCAGTATGTGATCTCTCTAGGTGAATGTACCATATGCACTTGAGAAGAAAATATATTCTGCTGTTTTAGGATGCAGAGTTCTAAATATATCTGTAAAATCCATCTGGTCCAGTGTATCATCCAGGGCCATTGTTTCTTTACTGATTTTGTGTCTAGATGATCTGTCCATTGCTGTAAGTGGAGTATTAAAGTCCCCTGCAATTACCACATTCTTACCAATAAGATTTCTTATGTTTGTGATTGTTTTATATATTTGGGTGCTTCCAAGTTCAATGCATAGACATTTATAATTGTTAACTCTTCCTGATGGATACACCCTGTAATTATTATATAATGGCCTTCTTCATCTCCTATTACAGCCTTTAATTTAAAATCTCATTTGTCTGATATACATATGGCTACTCCAGCTTTCTTTCAACCTCCAGTAACATGATAGTTTTCTATCCCCACACTTTTAATCTTTATATTCAGTGCTATTACTGAAAGATAAGAGTTTAGAGTCATTGTGTTATCTGTAGGTTTCATGCTTGTAGTGATGTCTTTGGTACTTTGTAGTCCTTGCAACATTTCACTCACAGAGTCCCCCTTAGAATCTCTCGTAAGACTGGTTTAGTGGTGATAAATTCCTTTAGTTTTTGTTTATTTGGAAAAACTTTTATCTCTCCTTTTATTCTGAATGCCAGGCTTGCTGGTTAAAGGATTCTTGACTACATATTTTTCCTGTCCATCACAGTAGATAGGTCTGCTACTACCCTTATGTGTCTGCCTTTGTATGTTAAGACCCATTTATCCCCAGCTTCCCTCAAAATTCTCTCTTTAACCTTGTATTTTGCCAGTTTCACTATGATATGTTGTGCAGAAGATATGTTTTTTGGAGAGTGTTACTTGCATTTTGTTGTTTGGTTTTGGTTATTTTATTTCCCTACTCGTAGTGATGTTTTGGACCCTCCATCAGGTGTACTTTGATTTCTTCCTTGAAGTAGCCCTGGGAAGAAAAATAAAGAAACAAACAGAAATCAAAAACGAGCAAGCAAGCAACCAACCAACCAAACAAACAAAAAACAACCCAAAAGCAAAAAACCAGAAACACCAGCTACAAGTAAAGAACAGTGTGGAGGCGGTGCTGATGGAAGACCACATACGAAGAGAGAAATGACAGGGGTGGGGAAAGAAAAGAAAACACTGACCAGGCAGAGAGACTAAATGGCTTAATTCAGAGATATAGAAAGGAAAATAAGGAAGGAGGCAGGGAGAATGAAACAAAAATAAGGTTACCCAGACAGAGAAACTATATGGCTTGATTTTTCCAGAGATAGAGAGAAAGGAAAGTAAAGAAAGATGTAGAACATGCATCAAGACAGTGTGTTAAATATGTCCGCTTAAACAAACTAACAACCAGAGTAACCAGAGTAGAGGAGGGAAGATGTAAGAAGGAGAAAAGGAAGGAAGAATATATCTAAGTAACAAGAATTGTCTGAGAATTAATCCAGACAATGCAGCAGTGATGGTCTGGAGGAGGGAGCTGTCTGGTTCCTCTGCCTCTATCCCCCTCCAGTAGATATCCAGTTACCAGGTACAGAGGGGTGTGGTTTGGTGTAGGTGGGCTGACCGCTGAGGCCCCACCTTGGTAATGGTGGGGAGAAAAATGGCGACCCCTCAGACTCTTCTCCATGGATCTGGTGTCCCAAATCACTCCATTCGAGCCATCCTCACTGTGTTGTAGGCACAGATGAGGCCTACAATCTGTCTTGCTCCACCAACTCCAGTACCCTGGCGCTTGACTGGGATTCAAACTCCAGCTCCCTGTGGCCTGGTACTGGGAAAGTGCCTCTCGATGGCTCCCAGTATGTGTTCTGGCTGGTTTTGTCCTGTCCCACAGCATTTCAGGGAGGGCACCATTTTCTTCTACTGCAGACTACGCCCCTGAGCTATCCAATAGCCTGAGCTGGCTCTCCTACTCCCCGGGTGTGTGAACAGGGCAGATGGCCCCAGTTCAGAGAGAGCCCCAGAGTTAGAGATGGGATCCTTTTCCATTCTGGTCTGAGGTTTTTCTCTTGTCCAGAGACAGTCCTAGCTTCCCCAGCCACTCTTTCTCTTCCCTTTGTCTCTCTGTAGAAGGGGATCCCTGCCCTCTGTGCCCACGGGGCCCATTTTATCTCTCCCAGTTTGCAGTCACCCACCTGTGGCTCATCAGGTTGTCCCAGTGTCTCCCTGGTAGCAGCTGAGTCTCTTTTCCTCCCCAGACTCTTGGGGTTCAAAGTCCTTTGTTTGAAAGACTTGGAAAATTTGAATTCCACCACTTCTATACCATCTTGGCCCCTTCCCCTTGACATATTAAGGGACAATTTGAACATAACATGAATTCCATATTTGCGTATGTGCTACTTTGTCTTCGAAAAACACTGTGTGAATGTATAAAACTGCATCTTATTGAATAGAGATCTATAGGAATATACACAACATAAACCTGACATACCTCAAACATCTACCAGCTACCTCAGTTCAGCACATGTGGAATGTGCTTACATATCTAGTGTTTCAATTTTCTGTCTCTTTTGAGATCATCCTTTTCCCACCATTTCAAGTTCCTAATAAGCTAATACCTGACACTCACAAGCAAACTTCAGGTTTTATTTTTTAAGGTGTAGTACCTATTAAATTTTTTAAATTATGTATTTCTTAGCCGTTTAACATGCATGAATATGCTAACACTTTTATTATTTTCCTATCTCATAAAGTTTATAAGTATTTTATTGAAACTCCATGTTTCCCATGAGTCCTACAGTTTTTATTTCATGACTTTGTATAGTTATGATAGTTTTTATGAAGAAAAATGTCATATTATAACAGATCTGATGTTTGTGTGCGAGTTCACGTGCACGCCTGCATGTGTGTGTGTGTGTGAATGTTTAAAAGGACTTTCTGAAAGACTGCCCTGATTCTTTGCCCTGACACAAACCTTGTGTCATTCAAGGCTAATGCTAATAAAAAATGGTAGCTATTACCTTTCACTCATTAAGGAGCCAGAGCTCTGTAGCAGTTACATTCAAACCGTTTATAATTTACTCAGCCCAGGATTTGAAGTTCTATGATCCTTAAGGCCCTGTTAATGGATGAGTTTTGTATTAACTTTCACCGTATATTTATAAAGTATAATTTTATTTAAAATTATTTTCTTTTCTTTAAAAAAATTTTTTTTAGGTTTTTTTGAGTGAACAAGGGAGGAGCAGGGAGAGAGGGAGACACAGAATCTGAGGCAGGCTCCAGGCTCTGAGCTGTCAGCACAGAGCCTGATGTGGGGATTAAGCCCACAAACAGTGAGATCATGACCTGAACCAAAATTAGATGCTTAACCAACTGAGCCATCCAAGCCCCTGAAATAATTGTATTTTTAAATTCATAAAATTAAAATTATCGTAAAATGTGTACCCTCCACTAAAGTACACAATATCACTTTCTTTGTTTCCTATTTACTTTTAAATGTTCCCAATTTTTCTAATTTAATAGAAAGAGAAAACATAGTACTAACTAGGATTAACATTTTTATGTATAGTTAATTTACCACTTGTGTTTCTTTTATGTTGAGCAGCATAGGCCATAAATAACCCCCTTTTTCCCATTGAATAGACATTTCAATTTTTTCTGAATTTCATGAGCCCTTTATATACAATATTACAGAGCAGTTCTTCATTGGGTTAAATAATTAGTCCTTGGACAAATGAAGTATTTCTCCAGATATTCTAATAATACCATTAATAATATTTTATAAATACACATGAACATTGTGTGAAACTTAAGCAGGGTAAACCAAAATAATCCATGCTAGGAAAGATCACACTTAAGGCATTGATAACTAAAGATAAGGAAAATGAATTTTGGAAGCATACAGAAAAAACAAAACTTTACTTTTAGGAAGATTGTAGTGCAAATAACCACAGGTTTCTTATTAGAAACCATGGGAATCAGAAAGAAGTGACACAAAAATTTAAAGTACTGAATGAAAAGGCCTTTAACCAAGAATTTTATACCTTGTTCAAATATCCTAATGCTAAAGGGGAAATCAAGACATTCTGAGATGAAGGAAAATCATTTTGTTACCTGCGGACCAACCATAAAAGAATGGACTCAATCAGACTTAATCTTTTTTTTAAAGTTTTTTTAAAAGCATTTATTCATTTTAGAGAGACAGAGACAGAATGTGAATGGGGGAGAGGCACAGAGAGAGGGAGACACAGAATCTGAAGCAGGCTCCAGGATCTGAGCTATCAGCACAGAGCCTGACACTAGTCTCGAACTCATGGAACATGAGGTTATGACCTAAGCTGAAGTCTGATGCTTAACTGACTTGAGCCACCTACACACCCTGGAAGGTAATCTCTAAACAAAATAGAAGTGATAAAACAAGGAAACTTGAAACATCAGGAAAACAAAAAGAATGCAGTGAGCAAAATTATCTTAAAGACAATAAGATGTCTTCTCCTCTGGTCTTTCTAAACTGTGTTTAACAGTTGAAGAAAAATATTTTAACTTTGTTTATCTGATGTGATTCTAAATGAATGCAGAGAAAATATTTGAGACAAGGTATAGACATGAGAGTGAAGGGGCAAAAAACAGGGGAAGTTTCTATGCTTGATTCAAATTTGTAGTAGATTGTGATAAATTATAGGTATATATATATCATAAAACCAGCTACCAATGGGAAGGTATAAAATAAAATTGAGAAATAAAACACACAGAAAAAATAGACAACTAAAAGTAAAATGGCAGACATAAGCCCTAACATGTCAGTAATGGCATTAAATGTAGGTGGTCTAAATATACCAATTAAAAGAATACCAAAGTCAGTTTAAAAACATCACCTGGCTATATGATATCTATAAGAAAATTATTTAAAATATAACATAAGTAGATTGAAAACATAAGAAATGAGTATTTTACACTATACAAACATTGGTCAAAACAAGTGAGAGTGGTTAAATCAATATCAGACAAAATAGATCACAGAGAAAAAAATTATTACAAAGGGTGATGTATGTGTCATTCTACAGAAAAGGCCCAGCAACCCAAAATGTGTATGTACCAAATAACAGAACTACAAAATACATAACTCTAAAAGCAATAGAGCTAAAAGGAAAAGTAGGTAAATCCATATAATAATCAGAGATTTCAATTTCCTTTTTTCACAATTGAAAGAACAACTCCAGGGAAAATCAGCAAGGATATAGAAAAATTCAGCAAAAACATCAACCAACAGGATCTATATGAAACGCTCAACCCAACAATAGCATGTGATGTATAGTTTCTTTTCATTTGTCCATAAAACATATATGACAAATTATATGGTAGGCCATGTAACAGACTTTAACAGCTATAAAAACATTGAAATCATAGGAAATTATCCCTGACAAAAAATGAAATCAAGTAGAATTCCATAACAGAAATGTAAAACAAAAATTTCTGAACCATGGAAACTAAACAGCATACTTCTTTTTCGTTTAAAGGTGTTTTTTTTTTTAATTCTAGAGAGAGAGAGAGATAGAGAGAGACAGAATGGAATGAGAGAGGCGCAGAGAGAGTTGCTGGAGATACAGAATGCCAGGCAGGCTCCAGGCTCTGAGCTGTCAGCACATAGCCCGACGCAGGGCTTGAACTCCAGAATGGTGAGATTATGACCTGAGCCAAAGTCAGACACTTATTGGACTGAGCCACCCAGGTGCCCCTAAACAGCACACTTGTAAATAATACATAGGTCAAAGAGTAAGTTGCAAAGAAAATTGAAACAAAACAAAAAAATGAATTAAATGAATATCAAAATGCAGTATATCGAAATTTGTTGTAACAACACTAAATGCATATATTAGAGACATAATAAAAGTCTCCTGTCAGTAATATAAAACACAAACTCAAGAACCTAGAAAAAGAAAAGCAAAATTAACCCAAAGCAAGCAGAAGGAAGGGAATAATAAGGACAAGAAAGTAACTATATGAAGTTGAAAACAGAAAAAGAATAGAGGAAATCAGTGAAAACTGATTCTTTGAAGGGAATAAAACATTAACAAGCTAAGTAAAGAACATATGCACACCAACATTAGAAATATAATATCATTTACATCTATTAAAAATATTAGGTGTAAATCTGATGAAACAGATACAGGAATTAAAAGGTGAAAACTATAAAATACTGATAAAAGTAATCAAAGACAATCTAAATAAAATGGAGAAACACTGTGTTGATAGATTGAAAGCATCAACATAGGAAAGATGTCACTTTTTCAAAAAGATATGTATCAGGTAATAGAATTCCTATCAAAATCCCAGCAAGATTTTTGTAGATACAGACAACATGATTTAAAATTTGTATGAAAAGACAAATGAACAAAACCATTGTGTAAAAGAAGAATAAAGTGGGAGGAATCAGTTTACTTAGTGTCAAGACTTATTAACCCTATTGGTTTGGTCTTTGCAGAGCAGTAGACACATAGATCAATGGAATCAAATAGAAAACCTGGAGTCTTAATCACCTTCACACATCCAACTGATCTTAGTCAGATGTGCAAAGCAGTTTGAATGAGAAAAGACAGCCTTTTCAACAAATGCAAATGATGCTAGAAAAATAGAACATTCACAGACCAAAAAAAAAAAGGAGTCTCCACCTAAGTCTTACACTACAAAAATTAACTCACAATGTAAATGTAAAATAATAAAACTTTTAGAAGACATGTAAGAGAAATTCTTGGGGATCTAGAATTACACAAAGAGTTCTGAGACTTGATACCAAATCATGATCCATAAAAGATAAAATAGATAAAAACTTTTTTTCTCAAAAGTTCTTGTTAATTATCAAAAGAAAACTTATAGATGGGAAGAAAATACTTACGAATCACATATCAAATGATGTAATAGTATGTAGAAAATACAGAGAATACTCAAGACACATCTCAAATAGCATAGAATGCAATTGAAAATGAGCATAAGATATGAAAAAACATTTCACAGAGTATATGATATATATAATAAATGAGCACATGGAAGGATGTTTGCTATCAGCCATTAGAGACATGCAAATTAAAGTCACAATATCACTACACAACTATGTAAATAGCTAAAATTTATATAAGTGGATGGTAGATGATAGATAGATAACAAAATACTGATAAATTTGCAGGGAAAATGAATCACTCTTACATGGCTAGTGAGAATTTTAAAAAGGAAAGCCCCTCAGGAAAGTAGTTTGGCAGTTTCTTATGTAAACGTAATACTACTATATAACTCGCCATTTATTCTGGAGGAATGAAGGCTTTTTTCATTTAGAAGTGTGTATGGGAATGTTCATAGCAGCTTTATTCATAATGGCCCCAAACAGGAAGCAACCTATTCTTCATCTGATGAGTGGCTAAACAAACTGGTACATCCACAAACTTGGAGTACTACTCTATAGTATGAATTGTACTAAATGAAAAAAAGCTGATCCCACAAGGTGAAATACTGTAGGATTCCATTTATATAGTATTTTTGAAGTGACAGAATTATAGAAATGAAGAACAGGTAAGTGGCTGCCGTGACAGAAGTGGGGGTGTCTATAAAAAGGCAAAATGCAGCCTCCTTCTAGCGATGGAAATGCGCTGTATGCTGACTATATCAGCACCAGGATCCTGATTGTGATAATACAGTCTAGTTTTTTAACATGTTACCACTGGGGGAAATGTGTAAAGGATACACAAGAGCTCTCTGTATTCATTCTTAGAACTGCATATGAATGATCTAAAAAAAAAGAAGTTTAAATAAGAAAAACATTAAAATCCAGAGTTTCTCAGTAACACTTTTCCATGTTTATCCCCTACATTTAAATTTTTATTAGTTATAATTAGACTTCATGAGTGTGTGATACACGGGATCCCACACTGAGAAGTCTCCATGTTTGGCTTAGTGCTCTGTGGCTCCATTGTGAAGTTCTTAAGAATATTTGAACAATGTGTGCACATTTTTATTACCATGGGCTGCACAAGTTATGTCACCAGTTTGGTGGCAAGTAACAAAGTTTGCAGATAGCTGTCTTTTTCTATCAGGGTTAGAAAATTTAGCTATTAGAGATACAAGCTCAAAATCATATATATAATTGAGCCTGGGTGGTTCAGTAGGTTAAGCGTTCAACTTCGGCTCAGGTCATGATCTCACAATTTGTGAGTTGGAGCCCTGCATAGGGCTCTGTGCTGACAGCTCAGAGCCTGGAGCCTGCCTCAGATTCTGTGTGTCCCTCTCTATCTGCCCCTCCCCCCCTTACACTCTGTCTCTCTCAAAAATAAGCAAACATTTAAAAAATATATCTTTTTTAAATAGTTAACCCTCTCCAACATCATCTATATCTGTTTGACCCCAAAGTTTCAAAAGCTGTTGTTTAACCAGATTTGCAGTACATTTTCTGACCTTTCACAATAAAATGTGATTTCTTTTCCTTTTTTTTTTTTTCTTTTTTTGGTCTTCTAAGTAAGTTGCTTATTATGCAAAGAATAGTGAAAAAAATCAAAGGTACTGTTCAGATTAAAGTTTTTCCAAAATGTACCATGCCTATTTATCATACCATGAAGGAGTATCATAAATAAAAAAAAAATGTGTTTGTTAGGAAAATGAACAAGAAATGTAGTCAAAAAAGAAGATTGCATTTGCATAATTTTCAAAGGTCAACCTAATACAACATGAACCTTGAACTTTAAAAATTTGGCCAAACTGCAGGTACTGAATTTAACTAAGGTAACAGGTTTTTTTTTTCCTATCTCTCTTCTCTTCCCTCCATTCCCCTCTGCTTACCTTCCCTCTCTCCCTCCCTGTCTCTCTCTTTCTTTATTTCCTTCTTCACCTCACCTTTTGTATGCCCTTCATTCTATTACAGTATCAGTGTCATATATGTTTATATATTCTAGAAAAAAAACCTGTGAAAGACCCAGGTTTTTGTCCCCTTTGCTTCATGCTTAGGGAAGTAAAATCCAAAGAAGTCTCATGTTTTTATTAAAACATTGTATTACATTTGAATAAGACCTAGGGTAAGAGTTGTTACATTCTTTAAAAACTTCTAAATGCCCCTGTTACCAAAAGTTGTTTGTAGAAACCAATTTTTGTGGAGAGCAAGGGTATTTAGAGATTGAGGGGTATGTGGGTGTATAAAGATTTTTTTTTTAATTTTTAATGTTTTATTTATTTCTAGGAGAGAGAGAGGCAGCGTGAGCAGGGGAGGGTCAGAGAGAGAGGGAGTCACAGACTGAAACAGGCTCCAGGCTCTGAGCTGGCAGTCAGCACAGAGCCCAACGCGGGGCTCGAACCCACGAACCATGAGACCATGACCTAAGCGAAAGTCGGATGACTAAGCCACCCAGGCGCCCCTGGATGTATAAAGATTTAAACCTTTTAAATTCTTTTTATGTTATTTGGTGATTTTCACTACATTTTACTACATTATGCTTGACGGTTTATTAGGATGTTTAATTATTCAGGATTGTGTAGGTTCCCAGTGAGAGCAACACTCCTTAACTAGTTCAGTATTCTAAACCTGGTTGCATATTTGAATTACTAGGGGAGCTTCCCAAGTCACAGTGCCTTAAAAAAATATTTGAAAGCTAATTCCAGGTGATTTTGATGCAAAACAACCATTGATTTAGCTTAGGAAATTAATTGTATTTCATGCCATAATGATGAAAATGTCCAGGCGATGGTCCATTTGATTTCAGGCCTAATGAGATCCAGTCCTTCAGTCATGATGTTAGAATGTTTTATCTTTATGATTCATTTCTCTCTGCATGTTGACTACATTCTGTTTTATAAACAATTTTCTGCATGTGGTGAGAGAAGGTGACCAGTTATCTTTCTTGCTTTAGTGGCTCTGAGTCTAAGAACGCTCACGGCCTGTAAAGTCAGATTAGGTGACATGACTGTATACAGGGCAGAGTCAATGCCATGAATTACACAAAATGGGAGAGAGGACATTTTTCCAGAGGCAGGGACCCTGGGCATATCTGTTCATTTATTCAATCACTTAGTAGTCAGTCAATCTTAGAAGTAGATTCTCTCCAGAGAAAATTAACAACCTACATCTTAAAGACTGTGCTACAGAGAAAGTAAAAGCTGTTTCTTAATCTATTTTTACTATTTTTTTGCATTCTCCCAATTACATTCTGAACAGAACGTTTGCTTTTCTTAAATGGATTTTTTTAAATACTTAGCACAATCTTCTCAGATCTTAAGGCATATCTCTCTGGTTAATTATGTTTCTCATGTGAAAGAAAAAATAACTACAAATATAAAGTAGCAATTTTCTATTGAGAGTTAGTGTCAAGTTCTTTGCTTAATACTCAGAAAGCGTTATCTCATTTAACTGTGTATATATTGGGTTCTTAGAACTGGTATAACAAAGTACCACAAACTGAGGCACTTAAAACAAGAGAAATTGGTTGTATCATGTTTCTGGAAGCTTTAAATGCAAAATAAAGGTGTCTGTGGGGCAATGGTTCTTCTGAAATTCTTGGGGAACACCTTTTGGGGTCTTTATAGCTTTTGAATGAAGCTGTGCGAACCTTGGCATTTCTTGAAGTGGTGTAACTCCAATATCTACCATCAGCATCTCCTGACATTCAGCCTGTGTGTCTTTGTCTACTTACAGCCACTTTTTTTTTTTTTTTTTAGAGGCACACCAATCATTTCGGGCTAGGAATCTTCCCTACTGCAGCATGACTTTATCTTAACTAATTACATCTATAGCAACCATGTTTCCAAATAAGGTCACATAATATAGTACTGTGGGTTAGGACTTCAAAATAACCTTTTTTTGAGAAGACAAAATTCAGCCAATAAAACTGTATGAAATTGCTTTTACTCACATTTTTCAGATGAAGAAATGTGTATATGTTGACTCACTTGCATAGTATTGCAAGTAACAGAGCCTGTCTTTTAAAAAAATTCCATCTCTAGTATTCCAAGCAAAGATGAGTTATAAACTTCATTTTCTGCAGCTGATAACGTTGTCCATTGCTTGAGTGTGTGTCACTTCCTAATATAAGTACGAGAAAAACCTACCAAACAAGAATAAATCCATAGCAAAAGAGGTGACTGCTCTTTAGAACCTCCCACACTGCATTCTACAGAGCAGATAATAGGCATTTGTCAAATGAATGTTAGCTAATTGCAATATGAAATGTCACGTAGATGTTTCCAGCATGTATACAGTTCACTACTGATATACGACCATTCACAATTCATTTGTCCATATAAAATACGACCAAGGCTTATAAAAATTATCCTAAAAACTTGGAACTATAAGGAGTTTTTCACATTGCCTTACTTTATAAAATTATAAGATGAGTCTGATGCAGTTTCCATTTAGAAAGAAGTTTCTCACATCAAAAATTAGAAATAGGAAAAAACATTATTAGTGTTATTTGACCAATTGTCAAAATAAAGTGGAAGTTGCTAACCCTACGTATATCTCTGTTAATTTATCCATATGTGGATGAAAAAATAAGCTAAACAAAATTCTATCTATTTTAGAATTTTTCAGAGATTTGTTTTGCCCTATCTTTTAGACATATGAGGAAGATTTTTAAACTAAGTATGTGTTTTCATTTTAAATTAACAAGATAAAAAAACACACTGAATCATCAGATTTTTTTTTATCAGTGGTTCTCTTTACCACTGAAAAGTCACTATGTGGCTTTGAGCAAATTTCTTGAAAAACAGAATAGACATTTATGCTGAAAAATAGCTGAAACTGAAAACTCTAGTGTGCATCATGGTAGGACAGCTAATGTCATTCAGCAGATGTGCAGGTGTTTACTCTAGTTCTTTACTGAGAGCAACTCAAGAAACACAGATGCAACTTCAAATACCTAGAAACCAGTTCGGATAAGATACATGAGTGGATTCAATGGATGGGGGAGTAGAAATGTGGGAATATGAGAACATGGGGCATATGGGGGGAAATGGGATGATCTAAAGAGTAAGTTCCTTCTCATGGCGTTCAAAACCTTTTTTTTTCTTTTTCCTAACCTCTAAAATATTGTGTTAGCCAATCAAAGCAGCTTTGAGGTCCTATTTAGATCCTATCAGTAAGCAGTGTGAGCTGTCTCATCTACAGAAGAAATGCTGCAATATGTAATTACAGAAACAAAACTCAACTGTAAACACACGTAAGAAGAGTTAGTTGACTGAATAGCAGGACCTGAAACACAATCATCAAATAGCATCACATCTAACAATACATTCAGTCATACAGTTAATATGCAGATTTGATTACATGTTTATTTGAGACCAGTTTTTCAGGTAAAGAGCTACGACTGCACAGTGATTTGTCTCTGTACATTCACAATGCAGAACAGGTAGGTGTTATGCAATCCATTCTACCGGTGGGATCTTTTCATTATTTCATTCTTTCCCTAAAGAAAGAACCGCTTATAACAATGGAAATAGGCCAAAGTTGATAAGATTGGCTGTTTTATTTTACTATTCATGAGCAGTCGTTGCATGGAAGCAGACTTAACAAAATAGTGAGGTTTTCTCATTTTTTCTTTATATGCTATGAGGGAAATTATATCTTATTCTTCAGAATATAGAAGTGTATATTCTCCACATGACATCAAATCTTTCTTACCACAAAGTAATGAAAAATAGGAATAGGCTATTAAGAAGAAGATATTTACTTATCCTTCACTTACACTTGCCTTTTCTCATTTCCAAGAGCAAAATATTAGGGCAAAATAATTTAAATTTTCTTAAAACAATTTTATGGAAGTTACCCATTATATTTTTAGAGTAAAATCTGTCTATCTCTTCTCACCTACTTCCACATACTTACACATTTACACCTCTCATTGATTTTATTTTTTAATGTTAAATGAAAAAACATTTTTTAAAAAGCTTACCTAGCCTCCTATTTATTAATGCTTTCCAGAAAGTGTGTTACTTACCATGGTCTGTAACATGGTCTGAGTTACTTACCATGTCTCTGTCGCTCTGATAGCCATTATAGTAATTGGTGGAGGGGTGCCTGGGCGACTCAGCGGGTTAAGCATCCGACTTCAGGTCAGGTTATGATCTCACTGTTCATGGATTCGAGCCCTGCGTGGGGCTCTGTGCTGACAGCTAGCTCAGAGCCTGGAGCCTGTTTCAGATTCTGTGTATCCCTCTCTCTCTGACTCTCCCCTGTTCATTCTCTCTCTCTCTCTCTCAGAAATAAAGAAAACATTAAAAAAATTATAGTAACTGGGGAAAGGAAAATTAGGAAGGGCCCCTGCCATTGTTTGGCTCATCAAAGAATGCTTTGTAATACAGCCCTGATATTAGGTAGAAGATAGATACAGTAAATGAGTAAATCTGAAGATCTCATTGGCTTTATTGCATGATTCATGGAATCAACATCCTATCTAGCAAGTGGTGGGGGGGGCCTCTAAGTGGAAGGACACAAGTCTAAACCAAACTGACTCCATGACAGGCTTTAAGTTTCCCCTCTAAACTAGAAGGCCTAAGTTTCAGCTTTTCAGAAACTATCAGGCAGTTACACATTGCCCAAGGCAGGAGAAACCACCCTTGCAACACTCAATCAGGAAAGGCCAGCGACCACCCTCCACATTACTGAGGGAGAGGCCTATAGATAGAAACTACAGACAGGACCCTGTTACCTAATGTTAAAGTTAACCCTTTAGTCGCTGAACAAGACCCTCGGCTCGATCTGTGATTGGTTGAATTTAAAGGTACTCTAAACGTTGTAATTGGATCCCGCCAAAAGTAATGAATACTCTAGACAATGTGTATCGTTAAACCCGCTGTCAATAATGTTGAATAATTATGATTGGATCACGGTTTCCATGCCACAACTTCTGTAACTCCCCCGTCACAAACCTCATAAAAACCCTACTCTGCCTTTGCTCCGGGTTCTCAGCACAGATCCACTGCATTGGTGAGGTCTGGGAGCCTGAGCTCGAGCCCGTAATAAAGCCCTTTGCCTTTGCATGCGTGACTCGGTCTCCCCGGTGGTCTCTGGTCGTTGAGGATACTGCGATCTGGGTATAACATAAGTATCTGTAAAAAACAAGGTTGTTACAGAAAGGAGGATAGGGAAAGATATTATTAGTGAAGGGAAAAAAAGGATTGTTTCAGGCAAGGGTCACCTTCCCTAGGGAAAAAGACAGAGTTCTTATCATGCAAATTACCTCATTTCCTATGGGGGATGGAGAAGGTCCATGAATCAGATTACCTCATTGATACAGAACAGAAATTCCAGATTAATTGGCATAAAATTCCACTCACTGAAATTAAGATAGGTGTGCTGTCTTGGAGACAGTGACTCCACTTTGGACCTGTAATGTTCTTTTTAACAATTCCAAGGAAATAAAAGCACTTTTCTAAAATAAAAGGAGATGCTCAGGATGGTTAACTGCTCAGGCCATGTGAAAAGAAAGCAACATTGAGGAAAAGATTTAAACAAAAAATGACAGACTGTGAGAAGAGAAGAGAGAGGAAGGCAGGGTAAGGCAGGGAAGGGAAGGGGTTCACAAAAAACACAAGCTATGTGTGTGTGGAGGAGAAGACAGGTTGTCCCTGAGGGATGCTCTCCACACCTGGCCAAGCCTTAAGCAGTAAACTCTGTATCTTTCTTTGGTGCATAAAAATATGTTAACTTGACCCTTGTCACTCAAAGTGTGATTTGTAAACAATCAGCATTAGTGTCACCTTGGAGCTTGTTAGAAATACACACTCTTGGGCCCTACCCCATATTTATTGAATTGAAGTCTGCATTTTAAGATGCCAGGTGATCCTTGTACAGATTAAATTGGAGAAACCTTGAGCTAGAGAGAGAACTCTATAGAGAGCTAGCCTACAGGGTCTAAATATAGACTATTTGGCCGAAGACACAGTACTGCTGACTCTTTTCCCTGTTTTATTCTCTGTCAATATATTGACGGTGGACAAAAAGACAGAACCGTGAAGCCTGGATTATAGCAGTTCTACGTAAAGAGCACATGGAAGGAAGCTGGTACAGAGGAAAGGAAAACTGGCAGCTCTTAAACTTTCACCTCTCTTCACAATTCCTAAAAATTTAGAAAGCTGTTCTTTAAAACCCATTTTCTCTCTGGCAGTTGAATCTTTGTAGTCCAACTTTTGAGAGGAACTGAAAAACTCCCTCCTGCATGATTGAGCTGTGCTGGCTGACAGGCTTTTAGCCCTGCCATCCGAACCCATCTCTTTGGCTAGTCTGCTCCGCCATCGACTTGATCAGAGGGGCCTCAAAACTGTGCAAAACAGCCCGTGACTTGACACTGACCATCAAATCTTTAAAGACACTCAATTTATTATTGCCCTTCCACATGGAATTTGCATTTCTAAAGTAGCGCTAGGACAGCATTGAATATAACCAAGACTTTTCTTCCCAGAAGCAAAAGTATATTCTGAAAATGTATTGAGGAGGCTGTTCGTGTTTCTTGAGATCATAATATTTTGTGCCACTGTCTGCCCTGTTGAATACATTTTCAAATCTCAGAGGATTTTGTTTTTATCTTATATCCAGAGTTTCCCCTAACACACAAAAAGTACATTCAAACCCACCTGTCCCCTTTACTTGGATTAATTTAATAATCAATTGAATGACACGAACATGTAGTATCTATTTTAAATCTGTGTAGGGAGAAAGTACAATTGGGCAGAGCTAATCTTTTGAAAGCAAAATGAAGTTTTCAGTTTGAAATTGATTAGATTGCTAGGAGATTAAGCCTCTGTTGGTAATGCTCTGCAGCTTGGAGCAGTTAGAAAGAAGGGGATTTGAGTTTCTGCTTTGTAAACAAATATGTGAGGTTTTAAAAGGATTTGCTTTTTCTTTGGGGAGTCGCCATTGTACTTGGTGATTGTCAAGTTCTGGCATTTTATTGCTTGGAAGGATAGCAAGATGGACCTTAGATCTTTTCCTCACATTTTCAACATCTTGTAAAAAATGAATTGATTCTTTGGCTTTAGTGGCATGTAATGACTAAAGGAACTCAAGAAAAAGGACAAGGAAGAGTGAAATAAGAATGAAAATGTAGGCAGTGTTGTATAAAATACTAAGCAGACATAAAAGTGGAAGGATGATGTATATACCTTTGCACAAAAGGAATATTCCATATTTAATTTTTTTAATGTTTGGAATAGTTTTTATGTTTATTTATTTTGAGGAGAGAGCATGAGCAGGGGAGGGGCAGAGAGAAGGAGAGAGAGCATTCCAAGCAGGCTCTGTGCAGTCAGCACAGAGCCCATTGCAGGGCTTGATTCCACAAACCACAAGATCATGACCTGAGCTAAAATCCAGAGTGAGATGCTTAACTGACTGAGCCACCTTGTTAGGCCACTTGTGGAACAGTTTTAGATTTATAGAAAAATTACAGAGATCATACAGAGAGTTCTTCTCCCCCATTCTGTTTCCCCTATTATTAACATCCTACATTAGAATGACACTTTTGTTACAATTAATAAAATAGTATTGGTACATTATTAGTAATTAAAGGCTATAGTTTATTCATATTTCATTAGTTTTAACCTAGAGTCCTTTTTCTCTTTCAGGATATGTTATATTTTGTTGTTGGGGAGTAAGAATTCCTGTTTCCTCAAAGGTCCTTCTAGTTGGACAAAGAATCAGATTGTCATGAGACAGATTAACAAGAAAAAAGGAAATTTAATAGGTGTGTGTATGGAGAATCCACATAGTCATGGAAATTCCAAAGATAGGCAAAATGAGGTATATATGTCATCCCAAACTAAGGAGAAGGAGGTAACAGTCTGGGATTTCAGAGGAAAGGAATATACTTCACAGGGTGATAAAAGCAGATGTTCTTCACCTTCTTGAGGTGTAGGAGGAAAGTATCTACATAAATCATTTAACATTTTTCTATACAGGAAATGTGTTTAATAGAACTCCTTATTGATTGATTGATCTATTAAATATAATTAAATCTCCACTTACTCCACTTCATTATGTATTCAGGAATCTTTGTTATAATTTGGATTATAATGTTAAATCATTTTGGCTTTGACTATTGGTGATACTTTAGATACTTTAGATGGCTCCCGGAATACTCCATTTTTAAAACCACAATACACCATTCTTAGAAGCACAATGAAAAAGAGATGAGAAACTATGACTGGTTTCTAAGCTATAATATGTAGTTAAAAAGAGCCCAGTATCTACAGACAAAAGTCTAGTTTAGAGTTTCTGGTTGACTAAGCTTTGCCAATCACTAGCAGTAGAATCATGCCTCACATTATTTGTGCGTGCACTGGAAATACTATTAATGCCAGGCTGTACTTAAAACTGAAATTAAATAATACTTCACCCTCTTGTTAAATTACAAAGTGAGTCATTGTTAAAACACACTAAGTGGGAAGTCACTATGCATATGTGGTATTTTAGAATCATATCCAAAGATTAGTAAGCATGGTTTACCAAGAATTGACTACAGATCTCAACATTGCTAGGATTGCTGATAGAAATGCAATATAAAGAATAAGAATTGAATGAGTCAATAGACAGGGAGTATTTCAGATACCTTAGAATCATGTTAGGCATGGGGAGAAGCAGTTCAGATTAGTAAAGCTCAGAAGATCCTACTGACAGATCTTAAGAGCTAAAGTTGCTAGGAACCTGTGATGTAAGAACATTATAACTGAGGGGAAAATAAAAATAAAATAAAAATGCCTAGGGAGAAGCTTTTATGGATTTATGGTATTCCTCATAGGGCACGCGTAGGTGGGTAAGAGGTTATAAATTCCCGTTATATATTTAATATAATTCAATAGAATTCAACAGAAGAATTTTCTTTTTTAGTTTATGAATATCAAACATTTATTAGAGTATAACATTCCTTTGTTAAATTCAGTATTTAATTTGGAATTAAATTATACTAAACAGTAGGGTGCCATATTATGTAGCAAGTATTTTCCGTAAGTTGAGTCATTGCTTATTAAACCTGAAATTAATCAGCAAGTCATTGTCAGTGGAACTTTTGGTCTCTACCAGTGTTAACTTGGAGTTGGGCATGATGTGCATCCAAAGGAGGCTACAGCATTTCTTAAGGCATTTTGTGAATAAGTTATTTATACAAATTTGGAACAGGTTTTCACCATAGTAAATTTACAGTAACTCTAGAAAAGTCATTCAGGTTACCCTTTGCCCCAGACTGCCTGATGTCTACTGTAGTGCCACGTTTATTTCATTCGAGGACTCATTAGTTCTTTGTAAGTAAGGATGGAATAGTAATTAACAATGAGATCAATGATACTGTGATTTAGCTTTACATGGGCATCTACCAGAAATACACGTTTAGTTCCTTTTATCATTTCCTGTCTATGTACAGCCTCTTCATCTACAGTTTGTGTCTACTGGTAGTGGGGTGACAATAAAAACAATAATTATTAATTGCATGCCTTCAGGTACTGTTCCAGTTATATCCAGTATACCCATCTAGTCAAAATTTTTATGAGTAACTCTTGCTCAGTAGCAATTTTCAGTTTATAAAGATGTTTCATGTGTTTTGCAGATGTGAATCTCAGCCCATGCACACTGATGTGCAGAAAGCGAACAAGCAAGCAAAACAGTGACATACTTTTTTATACTTCTCATATCTAAATCCCATCAAGAATTTGGAAAATTTAACCTCAGTTTTTTTCAGGGTTTCTCCAAACTTAAAAACCACGTTGTGGATATGTATGGAATCTTACATAGTGCCAAGATGAACCAGGAGCTCTGTTCAATAAGTCATTTGCACCAATTAATAATGAGAAGCAACATCAGGGCTTCTGGTTCTCTGAGTTGCCTATAGCCTCTGCCTTTATCTATCTTTATGCACTATGTACCCTTCTTGTTAGGTCTTCATGCCTTTTCTGAATCTCTTCTCTGGACCTACTATTATGTGCTTTCAACATTTCCCACCAGTTTTGCTATATCTCTATTCAGAAACAAGCACTTTGTTTATGCCCCGTGCATTGCCTCTCTGTTTGGTAAGGCTTAGAAAGAGCCAGGAAATCATTTGGGTTATGTCAGATTTGTTCTCAGCTACATCCATCTACTAAGCCAGCAAGCACAAGCTCATTGAGTGGACAAGTGCAGTATACAAAGAGAGAAAAATATGATATATATGTAAAAATATAATTCCGCCATAGATAGCTATATAGTCCTTTCCATTTTATCATCTTGCATTTTTAAAATTCATTCAATATTCCACAAATGTTTATAAAAGCCTGCTGAAATAAAAGTATGATATTAGGCACTATAGACTAGAAGTAGGATCATGTGGTTATTTTGATGAATATAGGTTGGATAGATCTATATATAGATCCATTTCATTTTATAGATTGGAAATTGAGATTTAGAATCATTAAGGGTTTTAACTATGAGCATAAAGATAGTTAGTGACAATCAGGATTCTTAGTCTAGTCCAGAACTCCTTAAACTCTATCTGGTCTCTTTGATTCTGAACAAAACATACGTCTGAACTTCAAGGAAATTTGATGGTTGTTTAAAGAGATGAAAAGTTATTAGTAATACCTACTAGTATTACTACAACTACTTACTAGATACTACTACTACTACCACTACTACTACTACTACTAAATCTAGTTGTTAGGAATAATCTACTAGATTTTGCTGTCACGGACCAGACATAAACGTGAGGATGAGTCATGAATCCCTTCTGCTGGAGGGATCAAGAGCACAATCAAAGAGGAAGTGGAGTGTGATCTGGGACTGATGACTGTTTAGGATTTCACTGAGTAGGAATCTCATCTGTGGACCCTCAGAGCAGAAGAAAGGACATGAGCAAGAAATTTCACAAAATCATTCTGGTGATTGGAAGAGTCTATCAACATAAGTGGAATAGAGAAGGAAATGAAGTGCTTCAGCTCTGGGTGGACATGGAAAAGGAAAGCAAGATTAAGGCTAGTAGTTACAGTGAGGCACGTGTAACCTGAAGGCATCAAGGAGAAAGGAGTTGTCATTGTCTCTAGGTACTTGCAGCAGTTCTGTGCTGGTTTCTAGTTGAATTTGGATATCTAGGGTAAATGCTTTGTTTGTCTTGCCTCTTTCTTGTTAAACCTTTCTTTCATCTTTTTAGGGCCTCTCTGTTTATACTCATTCCTCCTGACATACTCTTCATCTCCTGAAGGCTTTGCGACACATTTTTCCATCTCTCAATATAGTGGAAAGAAACACAAAGAGAGGATTTCTCATGAATTACTTTCCTCTCTAGGGATGGAAGGGGAGACTTAAGACTGATGACATCTTTCAGAGAGATATTGTCCCAAGTATATTTCCTCTTTTGGAAGGAAAAATCCTGAATATATTAAGTAAAATCAGAAATTGAGATCCTTTTTCTGTTAACCTGATTAATGCTCTTTTTCAAAATTACAAATGAAATGTGTTTAGTTTTTGAACATGTGCTACTTTTACATATACCCTGCTCTTATTTTCTCCTTTTTGTTTTTGTTCTTTTGCAAAACCAAAATACTAGAATTTGAAACCTCCATGAGAGAAGGTACTTTATCTATATTGTTCACTGATCTATCCCGGGGGCCAGAAATATACCTTGCATACAACTCAAATAATAAACTGTTTTTTTTAATGTTTAGTTTTGAGAGAGAGAGAGAGAGAGAATGTGTGAAAGAATGAGAGGAGGAGGGGCCAAGAGGGACAGAGACACAGAATCTGAAACAGGCTCCAGGGTCTGAGATGTGGGCACAGAGCCCAGCATGGGCCTCGAACCCACAAACTGTGAGATCATGACCTAAGCTGAAGTCTGACACTTAACCAACTGAGCCACCCAGGAGCTCCAAGCTGGTTATTCTTAGCTCAGTCAGCATTGTATTTAATGCTCTTTTTCAAATGTCTAAGTCTGATTCTGTAATCAGTTGTTTAGTCAAGAGATGCATAAATTAATTGAATTATATAATCCTAATGGCCTATCTAAGATTAAATAACAAAACCATAATTGTGCTCCATTAGAGGTACTTTAATATAACAACAGCATATTAACATGTTTGTTTAGATTGTTATCGGTAACTCTGGAAGCCAGTTAAATGAGGAAGCAAAACATGGTATTTGATGGCTGTACAAGTCCTTTTATTGTTTCAAATACACTCTAACACCAGGCACATCATTTAGATTTTATGACAAGATGCAATAACCAGCCACCTGTGAAGATAAAATAAAGTTTTTTCAAATAAAATTTTTTTCTAGCAAGCTTTATTTCGTTTGTGGTCTTGTCACACTAGCCATGGATGCCACACATCAGATATGATGACGAGGATATCTTTAGGATAGAATTTTGCAAGGGAAACTGTATCCCAAAGGAAAGAACTTATGCCAAACCAGAAAAGGATTTATCATGAACCATACTGACTAATCTGAATCTTTTATATCAGGACTGGCGTTAGAGACGACTACGAGAAAGTAACACAATTAAATGATCCATCAGAAGTAGTCTAAATTGAATAAATAATAATCAAAGCCAATTGTTTCTGTTAGTTGAAAATTTTCAGGTAAAATTGATGTTTAGTCAAATTAATTAAATGACGAATTTCTTAAGGCACAATCCACACTGGTTACAAATTCACTGGTTGTAGTGGGGTCAATAACAAAATAGTGCTCACTGTAACCATAATTTCTTTCCCACCAATTTTTCGTCCCAGAAACAAAGTCTTCTGATTTTAGGGTTTATGAGTGTTACCTCCATAAACGGTTGGACAAACAGGATATTCTTTTCTTTTTAGTCATGTGTCTGAAAATAACTTTGTCTTCCTTCTTACCTCCCTTCCTTGACCTTTTGTTTCCTTCTCAGTCCTCCCAAAAGTAGTTATCAGTCCATTGCCTTTGTGCATACAGAATAGGTGATGAGCAATCTAATATTATTTTCATTAGTAATAAACTTGATTTTCTTCTCTCAGGATACTTGTGGGAGTACTTTCTATTTTTACTGTGTAGAAATTTCAAAACAATATGTCTGGGTTCGTTATCTTCTTTTATTCTTTATGTCTTCTGTGATCTCAGAGATATTGGATCTTCTGAGTTTGTCTTGTTTTTAAATGATTTTTGCTTTTTTCATGGTTTCAGGGAATTACTTAACTTTATTTAAAAGTCTTATAATTATTTTGGGCAATTATGGTTTTATTCTCCAGGTGTTTCTTGGTTTAAAATTTTTATAGCATTTTCTTCTTTTTAATGGTTGTTAAAAGATTTTGAACATTTCTGTATAGATTATAACTGCAAGGTTAGTGGATAAGAGACAAGGGCTATGTAATGTAATGTCTGCAGACATATTTGATTATGGAAACCTTGATGGGATTGCTATTGGCATTAGGTAGGTAGAAGCCAGAGATGCTGCTAAACAGCTTACAATACACAAGACAGCCCCCAATGAAAACAAACAAACTTAGCTGGCCTCAAATGTCATTAGTGCCGAATTTGAGAAGTCCTGTTTTACAGACATTGATTTCTGTTCCTCTATAATTCTCAAGCTTTGTGTTGATGAAGGTGAAAGAGAAGAATGTTCTAAACAGTGGGGAAGAATAAAGGCTGAGTAAAGGATTACATGGTATTAGTGTTGAGGAAAGCAAGAGAAGGATAAAGTACAAGTCAGGTCATGAAGAGCCTTACAGTCATGCTTAGTGGTATGAATTTAGAGCAGAAAAATAAAATGAGGCAGTATATGCTCTTGGAAACCTCAAAGCTCTATTCAAATGTAATAATCAGAAAGATAATAAGACTTAATGAGAGTAGTTTTTTGAATGTGAATGAACATTTTAGGGGAGAGGGTCAGAAGAAGCTAAAAAGCTTGTAATCCCAAAAGCTCTTTGAGGTAGAGATGCTGTGCCTACCAATGGTTTTGTCTTGCATGTTTCCTGTCCGCTCCTTAAATACACACAAATTTACTCCAGGTGACACTGTATCTTTTGATAATGTCCATTTGGGTTAAACAGAATGTTAAACATCCTTGCAAAAACCTTGAAGAGGATGGTGTTGCTCTTCTAAGTCTAGTGACATACTTTTATCATGAATGTAGAGTGACTCTGCATGACGTTTGATCTCCATATAAGTACTAGATTATGACATTGGTGGCTACAGAAGTACTGTCCCATGTCTCAAGTAGAAATGTAATCTGTCACCCTCCCTACCATCCACAATTTCTCACTCCCTTTCCATGTGCAGTTACATGTGCCCATATGCACATAACTCAACTTGAATTTTATTCTTTTTCTTTCTTCCTTTTTCTGATTGAGTATATAATTTGATTAGCAGATATGACTGATGTTTTCTTTTCCATGTGAGTTGTTATAGATTTCTTGTTTAGAGAACTTTGAGCAAATATTTAGAGATGAGAGTTTTCTTTCTCCTTCTTTTCATTGTATCTTCTTTCACCCCTTAATGTTCCAAAACTGTATTCCATTAAACTGTCCATTTCATACTTACCAGTGATTTGGATAAATGTGTGTGTGCACACATGTGTTTGTGTTCACGTGTATTCAGTTGTTGAATTATGGAACTAGCTGATTAAGATAATTTCATTTAATACATAGCTATTCCCAAAGCAAAATAATCTAGCTTCTGAGATTCTGTCCTCTATTTTTGCATCTGGAAAGGGTTCCATTAAATTATATTCTTTGGACTCTTGCAACATTTGCCTGCTAGCAATGGGAGGGTCTGTAACATCTGATCCTGCAGCAGTTTTCACTCATAAACCAGAAACAACTTGAGCCCTTTGAAGTATGGAGGTTTAAAGCAAACCTTTATTTAACATTTTGTGTGTCAACATTTCTCCAATTTGACCTGCCAAGTGGATTTCATAGCAGATGACTCTGGAACATGAACAAGTGTTTGCTCTTATATCTCACCCATTAGTGTTGAATTAAAGACTACAAGGTTTGGATCACATAGCAGACTTCAGTGCCTTATGCTGCTGATGCTGGCCAAGAACAGGAGCATCTGAATATTTATATGTTTATTCCTGTGGAATGCTAAGAAATCTTTGGACAGTTGACAATGTGTGCCTATACCACTAAACCTAAGGGAACATCCAAGGTACTTACAAGTAGCTTTTCATGATGGGAAAACTATGTTGATTCTAAAAAGATGTCAGATGAGCACTTTAAAAATAACTATCCTGGAACTCACTTTTTATGGAAAAAAGTCCTCTCAACTAATATTTATGGCAAAATATAAGCTTTTTCTGTAGGGTGGTAAGAACAGTGAGAGAATCTGTTAACATTTCTGTGTATTTCCCATGAGTGTATATTATACCAGCTTTTTTTTTACATGTATTATCTCATTTTGATCTTATAATGAGGCACTAAGGCAATAGCTAGTACTGCCTCCATCTGGAACCTTCAGTCTCTCTACTCACGTATATATGTATATGGTTGTTCAATGTCTGCAGTTTTATTCTATCTCAAAAATAAACTTTAAAAAATGTCTATTATTTCCCATCTCTACCAATAATTGTTTATTTTAGGACAGTTTATATTCAGCTTTCTCTTGGCTATCACAACAGTCAGTTAATTGTTTTCTCAACTTCCAAATTTGAGCCCTCCCCAACATCTTTTCCATATTTAAACTTCAGTAACTTCTTATTAAACCTAGAAACAAAATGGCACCTGAACTCCTTACCATGTTCTACAGGGCTCAGCAAGGTATCTCAGGTTGTCAGATTAAGCAAAAACCCCATATACCATATATAATATATATTTATATATAATGCTATAAAACTTTATTTTATACATTTATGAATTATAAATATATATTTATATATAAATATACATAATACACATATCTGTAAAATTTATTATATATATAACATTGATTGTCATTAATTGCAATCCTTATGTTCTATAAAATTGTCAAAAACATTGAATTAGAAAATATAAAATTTTTGCTCCTGGAGGAATTTGAAAGTTAAGTTTCTGAGAACCTCTGGTTAGAGCATTTTCATTGAATAATCAATATATAACCTTGTATTATGTGTATTTCTCTTTAAAGATACTTTTGTTATATGTATAATATTGTGTGTATACTGCTTGCAAGTATAAATATCAAATACATATAATATATATTATTTATCATAATCTATAATATATTATACTATATTTCATACTTTAATTTACATATATGTTTGCCATGAGTGCA